>NW_026923008.1:0-21020 GCF_032062105.1 Saccostrea cuccullata
GCAGCTGACAATCGTTATTTTTTTTTATATAGATAAAATAAAATATTTATAAATTCAAGAGACAAAACAGAAGGAGAATGAATGATGGCAAAATATCACATAACGGGAACTGAATTTTATGAATGAAGATTTTAAAAAGTTACTTGTAAGTTGTATATGTTATATCTGTGTATTCTACTTGGCTGTGTGCTTCATAAAAAGAGGGGGGGGGCGTCTTGAACATAGTAAATAGCCATAACGTTTGAACGGTAAGTACTAGGGCTTTCGTATTTCAAATATGTAATCCTTGTGAAACAACTTTTATTGGATACGACGAACTTTCTACCTTTTGACCTAACAATTTACAACACATGTGTACATCTGAATCTTTTTTTCTGTTTTGTTTCTATGGCAACCGTGAGCGACTCATTACAATTATTTTGAAAGTAGAAATCACTTTGACACATTGCAAGGAATAAACATTGAAAGTTTCAAAACGATTGCCTGAGTAGTTATTGAGAAAATCGAAATTAAAGAATTTTAACTTTCACCTGGTTTCCATGGCAATAATCGATTATATGAAAATTTTAAATACGAGTTGCAGAACTACAGATACTAATCATTAAAATAAGAAAAGTTTCATGACGAACGTTTAAGGGAACAGAGAGAACACTCTCGGACAAAATTTGTCGCTTTTTACAGGTTTCCATGGCAACGGTAGACATATTGGAACTGAACGACCTCACTGCACAACTACAACCAGTGATCGTCCTTGAAGGAAAGTTTCAGGAAGATTGTCCCAGCCATCTCCGAGAAACAGCCTGGATAAAAAAAACATGCGTACAATATCAATATGTCGTCCCCGACTTCGTTCGGGGCGACATAATAACTCCTGAATTTTTCTCATCAATAACTCCTGAATTTTCCCCTTCAATTCGAGCATTTCTGCATTGCAGAGAGCTGATGTGTGTTATGAGATAATAAATCATGTGTGAATTTTCTCAGTTTAGCGGAATCATGAACATTTTCGGCGAGATGAATGTTTTGTATACAGTGGTGATCAAGGCTTTGCGAACCATCCGGAGCGGATCAAAGAATTTATGAATGAATAAAAACTATGGAAATGACGTACCAATTTTTTAATTTATACTTGCACTATCTAATGAAATGAATAATATACAAGTGATAGATATACAAGAAAACGCGAAATGATAATAAATGCAGCTGACAATCGTTATTTTTTTTTTATATAGATAAAATAAAATATTTATAAATTCAAGAGACAAAACAGAAGGAGAATGAATGATGGCAAAATATCACATAACGGGAACTGAATTTTATGAATGAAGATTTTAAAAAGTTACTTGTAAGTTGTATATGTTATATCTGTGTATTCTACTTGGCTGTGTGCTTCATAAAAAGAGGGGGGGGCGTCTTGAACATAGTAAATAGCCATAACGTTTGAACGGTAAGTACTAGGGCTTTCGTATTTCAAATATGTAATCCTTGTGAAAAGAACTTTTATTGGATACGACGAACTTTGACCCTTTGACCTAGACCTTGGAGAACACATGTGTACATCTGAATCTTTTTTTCTGTTTCGTTTCTATGGCAACCGTGAGCGACTCATTACAATTATTTTGAAAGTAGAAATCACTTTGACACATTGCAAGGAATAAACATTGAAAGTTTCAAAACGATTGCCTGAGTAGTTATTGAGAAAATCGAAATTAAAGAATTTTAACTTTCACCTGGTTTCCATGGCAATAATCGATTATATGAAAATTTTAAATACGAGTTGCAGAACTACAGATACTAATCATTAAAATAAGAAAAGTTTCATGACGAACGTTTAAGGGACCAGAGAGAACACTCTCGGACAAAATTTGTCGCTTTTTACAGGTTTCCATGGCAACGGTAGACATATTGGAACTGAACGACCTCACTGCACAACTACAACCAGTGATCGTCCTTGAAGGAAAGTTTCAGGAAGATTGTCCCAGCCATCTCCGAGAAACAGCCTGGATAAAAAAAACATGCGTACAATATCAATACATGTATGTCGTCCCCGACTTCGTTCGGGGCGACATAATAACTCCTGAATTTTTCTCATCAATAACTCCTGAATTTTCCCCTTCAATTCGAGCATTTCTGCATTGCAGAGAGCTGATGTGTGTTATGAGATAATAAATCATGTGTGAACTTTCTCAGTTTAGCGGAATCATGAACATTTTCGGCGAGATGAATGTTTTGTATACAGTGGTGATCAAGGCTTTGCGAACCATCAGGAGCGGATCAAAGAATTTATGAATGAATAAAAACTATGGAAATGACGTACCAATTTTTTAATTTATACTTGCACTATCTAATGAAATGAATAATATACAAGTGATAGATATACAAGAAAACGCGAAATGATAATAAATGCAGCTGACAATCGTTATTTTTTTTTTATATAGATAAAATAAAATATTTATAAATTCAAGAGACAAAACAGAAGGAGAATGAATGATGGCAAAATATCACATAACGGGAACTGAATTTTATGAATGAAGATTTTAAAAAGTTACTTGTAAGTTGTATATGTTATATCTGTGTATTCTACTTGGCTGTGTGCTTCATAAAGAGGGGGGGGCGTCTTGAACATAGTAAATAGCCATAACGTTTGAACGGTAAGTACTAGGGCTTTCGTATTTCAAATATGTAATCCTTGTGAAAAGAACTTTTATTGGATACGACGAACTTTGACCCTTTGACCTAGACCTTGGAGAACACATGTGTACATCTGAATCTTTTTTTCTGTTTCGTTTCTATGGCAACCGTGAGCGACTCATTACAATTATTTTGAAAGTAGAAATCACTTTGACACATTGCAAGGAATAAACATTGAAAGTTTCAAAACGATTGCCTGAGTAGTTATTGAGAAAATCGAAATTAAAGAATTTTAACTTTCACCTGGTTTCCATGGCAATAATCGATTATATGAAAATTTTAAATACGAGTTGCAGAACTACAGATACTAATCATTAAAATAAGAAAAGTTTCATGACGAACGTTTAAGGGACCAGAGAGAACACTCTCGGACAAAATTTGTCGCTTTTTACAGGTTTCCATGGCAACGGTAGACATATTGGAACTGAACGACCTCACTGCACAACTACAACCAGTGATCGTCCTTGAAGGAAAGTTTCAGGAAGATTGTCCCAGCCATCTCCGAGAAACAGCCTGGATAAAAAAAACATGCGTACAATATCAATATGTCGTCCCCGACTTCGTTCGGGGCGACATAACTAGAGCAAAGCTCGTTGCAAAGCAACGAGTAGGTCTTCCGTCCTGTTTGACCGGAAGTAGCTTTCATTTTTTAGCTTTTTTTAGCTACTTCCGGTTTGACCGGAAGTGACAACGACGGACGAAAAATTAATTTTTATGCTCCCAGAGACATATGTTACCAAAAAACGTGTCAAGAACGGCATAAATACGCGTTTTTCGACTACTTCCGGTTTGGCCGGAAGTGACGACGCCGGACGTATTTTGACGATCCCAATAGATTTAACTCGACATTTTGAACAACTTTGCTTCTTTGAGGTATTACAAATTCACAATACTTTTAAAGATATAATGAAAAAACTGTTGGCCCCTCTAGATCCCTTATTTTAGGGGCCAGCCCTTTTTTCGAGATATCATTTGCAAGATCATGTAATTCTACACTTCTTTTGTTCTATATGTCTTAACAAAATATTTGTAGGTGAAAATATATCGAATAAAAGGTGTTAGAAATTTTAAAATTCTCGACATGCCCTTTTTCGGACCATAGCGAGCGTCGGCGTGCAGAACTTCCGGTGAAGATGAAATGCGTATGTCACATCTACATACATTGGTCTATCATTGCTGAAAAACTCAAGTTTCTATCCTGAGCCGTTTTTGAGAAAACTCGCGGACAAACTGACCCCCTGAAAATCACTAAATCGTGGAAATCTCAAAACCGGAAGTGATGTCATCAAAACAAAAAAATTATATATCAGGTTTGTTTGATGTTCTATCAGTCCTGAAAGTTTCATGAAAATCGTTAGCTAGCCGTTTTCGAGTAATCGCGCGGACAAAATAGGTAATAAAAAAAAACAATAATAAAAATAGTGGAAAAGAAACCTAAGAATAACAAGAAGGTCTTCCGCTGAAGACGGAAGACCTTAATAATAATAATAAAAATAGTGGAAAAGAAACCTAAGAATAACAAGAAGGTCTTCCGCTGAAGACGGAAGACCTTAACTAGATACGATCTCGTTGCGAGCAACGAGTGGGTCTTCCATTCGATTCTTGATGAGATGAGATTCGATTTTGATTGAGATTTTCATTCTTAAGTAATGATTTTCCATATTCTGTAAAAAAAAACATTGAACAATAAAGACTTCTAAAATCGACTTTTGGCCCCTCACGACCCCTTAGATTAGGGACCAGCCCTTTTTTCTTCATATCATACTTAAGCTCTCAGGATTATGAACACTTTTTGTTCAACAACTATTCAGAGATTCTTTTTCGTTTTCGAGTTATTCGGAAAGAAATATTTAGGGGCCAACCCCTCAACTCCCTAATGGGGACGTTTAGTGAAAAATGAAAGGTTGCATATTGTTAAGAACATGATTTTGAACATCTTTTGTTCAATATTACTTATCAAAATATTTCTCACTTTTGAGATACAAAGCGTCAAAGATTTTGCCTTCTGGCCCCTTGTGGCCCATGCCATAATGATGTAATGTACGACTTTAAAATCATAATATGCAGTTGTAGATTGTTGAAATAAACATTTTTGCTTCAGTAATGTATTACAAATTATTGACTGTTAAAGAGTTATCGAAAAAAGACTTTTAGCCCCTCTTGGCCCCTAATTTGAGCTTCCAGCCCCTTTTTCTTGATTTCATTCTAAACTCTTAGGATTTTGAACACTTTTTGCTCAACAACTATTCAGAGATTCTTTTTCGTTTTCGAGTTATTTGCAAAAGAAATATTTAGGGGCGGACCCTTCAACTCCCTAATGGGGACGTTTAGCGAAAAATGAAAGGTTGCATATTGTTCAGAACATCATTTTGAACATCTATTGTTCAATATAACTTATCAAAATATTTCTCACTTTCAAGATAAAAAGAGTCAAATAATAAGCATTCTGGCCCCTCGTTGCCCCTAATTATGTACCATACGACTAAAAAATCATAATATATAGTTGTAAATGGTTGAGTTAAACATCTTTGCTTCAGTAATGTATTACAAAATATTAACTCATAAAAAGTTATCCATTGAAAACTTTTGGCCCCTCTTGGCCCCTAATTCGAGTGTCCAGGCCCTTTTTCGGGATCTCATCTTAAAGATCTTAAGATTTTGAACATTTTGTGGTCAACAACTGTTCAGAAATTCTTTTTCGTTTTTGAGCTATTAGCAAGAGAAATATTTAGGGGCCAACCCTTCAACTCCTTAATTGGGACGTTTAGCGAAAAATGAAAGGTTGCATAATGTTCAGAACATTATTTTGAACACCTTTTGTTCAATATTGCTTATCAAAATATTTCTCTCTTTCGAGATATAAAGCATCAAAGATTGAGCATTCTGGCCCCTTGTGTCCCTAATTATGTACCATACGACATAAAATTATAATATGTAGTTGTAGATTTATGAGATAAACATTTTTACTTCAGTAATATATAACAAAATATTGACTGTTAAAGAGTTATCGGAAAAAGACTTTTGGCCCCTTTTTGCCCCTAATGTGATGAGTCAGCACCTTTTTCTTGATATCATATTGAACATCTTGTCATTCTGCACAGAATATTCTTCAGTATGTTTAACAAAATGTTTATACTTTAAAAGATATGATACAAAATGTCACAAAAATTCACTCATGATTCGTGTCCTAGATTTCAACCCTACCGAGCTTCCATACTAGGCACTTCCAGAAAATATCCTGACCCAGGTGCACAATGGCAACATGTCCTCTATCTTTGGTAAAAATTTCAGCGCTCTAGCTTAAACCGTTCTTGAGTTCTGCTCCAGACAAGAAAGCCCTCTAAATTTCGATTAAAGGGCGATAACTTGCGACCGGAAGTGAATTTTAAAAAAAATGAGAAAAACGAATCAGGTTTAGGTGAAGACACATCTTTCCTGAAAATTTCAAGTTAATCGATCGAGCCATCTCCGAGAAATCTTCTGCACAAAAATTGTAAGAAAAAAAAGGGAAGAATAATAAAAGTGAAAAAGAAACAATAGAATAATAGAAGGGTCTTCCGCTGAAGACGGAAGACCCTAAAAAAAATCATAGTGACATTTTGGTTTCTCATATGACTAGTTTTATCCCAATTTCAGTTTTAATGTTTTCAGTTTCATGTACTCACAGAGTCAAAGGAAAAGTTTGACTGAATGGAACTGAAGCTGAGGGAGTTCAGTATAGTGTCTTCTTTGTCACCAGTATTTACTACCTGTGTTAAAATAAGGTGTATCAGTAGTTAGAACTTTGAATCATTTAAGGTAGTCATAAAATGTGCCTGACTATAGAAGTAAATTATAAGGAACACTATCACAGTAACATTACACTATTTTTGTTGTGAAATCTGAAAATCGATAAAGTTGTAAACCTAATTCAAAGTTATTGTTTATTCCTGTGTATTGTTAAACTAGTTCTGTTTGCCATTAATTTGATTGTTTTATTAAATGCAGAAAAAGATACCTCCACATTTTCTGAAAGGTTGTCTACAGGCAGCAATGGCACAAAATGGTTCGGTGCCCAAAGGGCCTCCTTAACGCCTTTACCATTTATATTGGACCACATTATTTGGAGGATTTCAGACTGCTCATTAAATGAGCCATTTAATGGGAGAATTTTTCTATGGAGGTGCTTTCTGGTGTTAAAGCTCCCATAGACTGGATGTACAGAATAGACAACCGATTTTAGCACTTCTGCCAATGCATGTATCTGCCAGATACCCATATAACTGCCTTTCTTGCAGATGGATATTATTTCATTCTCAAACACTGTTTTAATAGCATCCTCTCTAAATCAATCCCTGGGATGTAATAATCTGAATACTGGGCATACAATTTAGCCCAATTGAGCCCCTCTGTTTCTTTACTGCCAGACGATAAGATCTTATTATTTAAATAACTCTCACAGTTATTTACTGATTCTACAACAATCCTGGCTCTTATTTCCTCGTGCCTCTCTTCTGTCCCAAAAGCTAATAAACTCCCTGTCCTTGCAAGACAGTTCCCGTCACCGTATATCTTTACTGGAAATATGTTATAATTACAATCAATGTCAGGTGGCATCAGATCGAGGGCCATTTGATCTACTTCCTTTTTTAATGCTAAAATTGTGCATTTTTTGGGATGTAAATCTATGGGAAACCTTTCATTCAATACAGTTCCCAAAGATCTGCATATGTTTTTCAATTCTGCAAATGATTTGCATCTCTGTAGAGATTTAATAAGATCACTAAAGAACTTGTTGTGAAAGTCCTGGCTACTATCCACAGACACATTTTGTGTCTCGACAATATGATTCCCGTATGATGCTTCCAACTCATCTTTTTCTTCTACAATGGTAGTAAATTTTCATAAATATTTTTAGGCATTCAGATATTATATTATGTATTCGCTTAGTTATAACATAACATCTCATCATTTCTATACAAGTTGACCTACCAAAAACAGAGCAGAGTTCTACATCACTCTCTTCTTGCACAACTTCTTGCATGACCTCTTGCATGACTTCAGGCTGGATGTCTTTATTATTGTTAAGAATTCATAAACTATTTCTAATCATTATAAATTGTACATAATATCTTTAAAATTATTATGAATTTTTTGTTAATATTTAAACTTATAATCTTGTTTAAATTTTACTTATGCATATTACATTTTTTTTCTTGAAGGAGACACTTGAGGCGAATTGTTTTCCATTCATCTACATACAAGGACTGTTCACATTTGTCTGGCTCCTCATTGACACATTTTTTACAGAAGCAAGAGAGATGCCTTGTTTTTAGTATTTCATGCTCAACTCCAACTACTGAATGCATCTTTTGAGTTCCAGAGACAGTCTTAATATTCCTTTCAGGCCTCGGTCTTTTGATCTCTTCTGATTGAACAAAGAACATGTGTCTTCTTTTGTGCAAGCACTTTCCTCCTATTTCTGTGTCCTTTTCTAGGTTTTCTTTGCAGAAATTGAAGAAGGCGAAAGCATTTTCCACAACTGCTTCATCATTTTTGACAGCTCTTGTGACTCTGGATTTAAGGACTCCTCCCTCTCCATCACACCTGCTTTTTCCGTGTCTAGACCCATAATAATCTCTTTGAATTGTAAAGCCATAGTCTACAGTGGCAATTGCAACATCTGCAAACGGAATTTTGGACTTGTACTGAGCTGCGCAACCGTCACTCATAATGAAAGCTTTGCTTATTGTAAGTCCTCTGTTTTCCTCCAAGTAAGAAAAGATTTTCTTAAGGAAGGTATGTACTGCATGAGAGTCATGGGTGAGATCATCAGAGATAATATCACAAGCTTCTTCAACGACTTCATCTTTACATTGTGGACATTTATAATAAACTATTGCTGGATGAATTGTAACACATTCTTTTGCCCAATGTGCAGACTGGACTTCGTTTTGACAAGTGCAAGTATAATTCTCAGCAAAATCAATTGTTAACCCCACAGTGTTGGGTGGCAGATTCTTTCGTAATTCTGCAAATTGGGCAAGCTGCCAATTTGCCTCAAACAGATGCTTGGAGAGAAGTTTGACTTCTACTGAAAACTATTGTATTAAGTCAGCTGTTTTGCCTTCAAAGTAGTAAGTTGCTTTTTCTTAACTTCTTTTCCTGTTTTTTTGTTTATTGTTGTTTGCATTGCCCATTTTTTCCACTCGACGTCTTCCTCTGGAAACTCCATTTTCAGATTATTCATCAGCTCATCGGTACCACATTTGGCACATGTTCTGTCAATGCATTCTAACTTGTGGAAAGTTTCAGTTTAGTACATAGTGTTAAGTCTAAAACTTCATAAATGTTTTTCATTTTCAGATCTAATCTCTTGATTTTGTCTGCAATTTTATTGATTTCATGGAGCTTTAAATTTGCATTCTCACAGTACTCACACAGACATTGTAGAAATCTCCTATGTTTTTGGGTTTTTACCTCTTTGGGTTTTAGTTTAGAGAACTTGTCCAGTGAAACCTTCTGATCTGGATTAGCTTCCTTCCACTTTTTATAGGTTGCACTGAGCGTGCCTACCAATACTCTACTCTCATCACTGTCTTTCTTAAATAACTTTTTATTGGGCAAATTAGTTGAAACCTGATCCTGTTGGAAGAATGATTTTACAGATTTTTCTGTTGCCTCATCCAGGGAGTCTTTTCTTTTCTTGTCTTCTTTCAGACATCTAGAACTTAGGAAACTTCTGTTAATGCCTAACTCAGAGCTGACCTTTTTGTTCCATACATGTACTTCTTTTTGATGTTCTTTACTAAACTACCAACAAATGACTTTCTTAATGTTCTTACCATATTTGCTCTTCCTCTCAAACTCTGATCGACTTCTTTGATGGCATCTACATAAACTTTTAAATTCTTGCTGCCCAACAAACCTTTCTCTGCTAAAACTTCCTTTTTGTGAGGTGAAGCTTTTTCTACAAGCCCTTTTACTATTTCAGCAAACTTTCTAGGAGATTTTGGTAATTTCTCCTTTATCCTGTAGACTGCTTTCTTCAAGGCACAAGTTTTATATGGAGTTGAAGACACACTAGCTGTGCTGGACTTTGTACCTGGAGATGCTGACATTGAGTATGTTTTGATGTCTGATTTCTTTTTTTCTGCTCGTTTTATTCTTTTTCTTAATGCATCCTTTTCACGTATTCTTCTCTTTTTTTGGGCCGAAAGTTTTGATCTGTATTTTCTTTTGTACTCAGAGTTTCTCTTCTTTCTTTCCTCCTCCTTTTTAGATTCTTGTCTAGTCATTCTGATAGTGCCTGCATGTTGATTTGATTTAGTGTCTTTATCTTTGTTTCTTATTCTATAGGCCCTCATTCGCTCTCTAGTTCTTTCTCTGTTTCTCTGTCTTTGCTCATCATTCAAAGTCTCTCTGTATTTTCTCATTCTCTCAGCAATATTTATTTTTAATTTCACTTTGGCAGGCATGTTTCTTGTAACTGTACTAAACAAATTAAGTTGATGTTAATTAAGAAGTTTCACAAATATTTATACAATTCTTATTCATTTCATTTCCATGCAATACTTTTGAATTTTTTAAGTAACTACATAATTTCAAAATAAAGTATATTGTTAAATTTTTATAGGATGATAACTCATGCATGCCACAGCTTTCCAATTGGTTACTTTTAAATTGTAATTACTAATACATGTATCAAGTCTCCTTAAAATTAACATTGTCTGATTTTTTTGTTATCTGACACGTGGGGGATTTTTTTTTACCTCAATTCAATACTTTAAAAAAGTTTTATCAATAGGCAATTAAAGCATTATAAAAGATTGTGTTCTTAGTCTCAGACACAAATGTTACACAATATCAAACTGCAGCAAACTTGATTTTTAAACAGTCTGATATCTATATTGCGAATATCCTATATATATATATATATATATATACAAGACATTTTTTACATACAAAGTTATGTGGATTAAACAAATAAGATATTAAAGTCTAATAATTTTTTTAAAAGTTTATCATAACATATTCTTACTTAGGCCAATCAATCTTTTTCACATTTATCCCAGGTTCACTCAAGTAAACAAAACATTCAAACATATGGAATCTATGGTAGGAGTTAGAGATGCAGTTGGTCTAACCCCCCCCCTTTTTATATCAACACTTAAAATTTTTATCTCTGAGCCCATTTTTTAAACCCCCTTCCCAATAAAATTTGGAATCAAGAAACTTCCATATTTACCAGGGTGTAAGGGGGGTGGGGGGGGGGGGGATGGAGAGAGATAATTCACAGAGATAATTCACTGATAATGCCCCCCCCCTTTTCTAAAATCTATTCTATACCATGCCTGACACATTTTTTTTCACTGGAGCAATGTTATATTTAAAATCAAATTAATGTGTTTAATAATATTATTTATACCACGCTGTTCTCATTGCATTTGCTGCAACTTAGCAAAATTTTGAGTAAACAAACTGTACATTGCATGGAGGTCTAAATGAGCAATTTATTTAAAAACATTGCTTTTTTTCACAGTCAATGCGTGTTTAAAAAAAATTAGCCAGGTTTGACGTAAAACATTTCCAGTATTTTGTTTGAATATATCATTTACATTATTTATTTCTTCAATTTAATTAACTTTTTAAAATTTGAATGCAGCTTTCAAATTCACGTAACTTGGACAGACATCGTCATGTCTGTCAATGTTACGTTATTTCACATGCAATGTCTGTCCGTTATCGTGTTATTTAGACAATATAAGTGCTAGTAAACTTAACCCTCAATATAAACAAATGTGTATATGCTCATACATTTTAAACAATCCAAATTAAGCCTCTAATTGTTCATAAAGATATAGCAGTTGTTTCAAAATTGATATTATAACTTGTTTTTTTTTTTTTTGAATGCACGTAACTTACCACAAGAACGTCACACCTGGACAGACAAGCTTTCAAAGCTCTTCTGGAATAATCTGGAATGTTATGGATCGGAAGCTAAAAGGAGAGGCGAGGAATACTGGGAGAAAATTTAAATATTCATAATCTCCGGGCCATATATAGTTACAATAAAGATTTGTGGGTATTTTAAAATTTGAACGTAACACCCCGTTGATAGGACAGACACAACAAGCATCCCGCAGATTTGTAAATATTTCTGCCTACATGCATAATTTTTGGATCAGTGGCCAATAAAGTGATAGATGTTCATTTTTTTATTAATAGATAACCAAAAAAAACAAGTTTTTGTATCACAATGTCTTTATTTACAACAATGTTCCCCATGTCTTGTGTCGGACAGACGTTACGTTCAAAATGTGAAGAGAAATAAACATTGATTTCTTTATAATTTGCGATAATTTAAGCATGTTTTTTTTAAAATAATTAATTTTCACCTTTCCTTGTTAGTTATGATTCTAGATTTTATGTGTACTTTGCATTAATTTTGTTTTATCTGTATAGTTAAGTGACGTGGTTGAAAATGTCCCCCGACATTAGCGTAAATTTAATTGATTTATCAACTTCATTTCGATAAAAAAAATATAAGGAAATCGAGAAATCTGCTAATTTTATCTTTACTATATATTTGCGATGTATGTAACAATACGCAACGTTTTTTATTTCTATTAGTTATATAAATTACTTTATATTCCTCTTGTTAAAATCACAGGTCAAGATATTCACAAGAGCGAATTTAGAGCCTATACACTCTTTGAGTTTACATGAGCATATTTTAAATATAACTATAGTTCAATCTTAATAGATTAGACATTTTAAATCCTGCGTATGAATAATACTAGAGATACATTCTGAATATCACACTGTATAAAGTTTTAAAATTATCTATTTATCAAATGTGAATTCTTCAGCATACTGAATACCTACTTGTACGTGACATGGTGAAGACAACAAACAGAGATCGATAACATATTGATAAACAATACAAATCTGTGAATAGGGCAAAAAACTCAGAACCTTAGAAGTTCCAGAGCTAGGATTAGATGTAACGTGCCAAAGAGGAGAAAACATTTAATGTTGACTAGACGCTCTAACAGGAAACCCTATGTATTCCCAGATAGCAGGATGCTGTTGGACCTTTGTTGGGCCAACAATGCTCCTTATGTTGGGCCACCGTTTGGATTCAACATTGGGCCATCGGTAATTTGCTCATCGGCCCTTAATCAATCCAACTTGTGGGCTTATTGTTGGGCCAATGTAACAGTTAATATTGGGCCACTGTTGGGCCAATTTATTCTTTCAATATTGGGCAAACGTCATTTTTGTACATTTGGGCCGTTTTAAGCGATTGATGTTGGGCCAACGGTAATTTGCTCATTGGGCCTTAATCAAACCAACTTGTTGGCTTATTGTTGGGCCAATGTAATAGTTAATATTGGACCACTTTTGGGCCAATGTATTCTTTCAATGTTGGGCAAACGTCATTTTTGTACAGTTGGGCCATTGTAAGCAATTAATGTTGGGCCAACGGTAATTTGCTCATCGGCCCTTAGTCAGACCAACTTGTTGGCTTATTGTTGGACCAACGAACGGATATTATTGAGCCATTGTTGGGCCACTTATTTTTTCAATATGAGGCAAACACCATTTTTTGACCAACGTTGGTTTGTATCTTATTGGCTCTCCATCAGGACAACTCATTTGCTCTTCACTGGCTGGCCATTTGTCCTCAAAACGTAATAACAAACTATATAAGGTTATCGTAGTTTGTAGTACAGTTTAATGGTGTATATATGCTAGATTAATTGTTTAATACATATTCACAATATCTCAAAGAATTACCATCAACAAGTATTGCACTGTAAGTAGCTCTACATTAATTAAAAAACTGAGGAAAAAGAAATCATATTATTAAATTAAATTATAACATACTAATATTTTATTGCTCAAAGCATGAAGAAAACATTAATAAAGAACAAAAAGTTGATGCTCACTTGAGGCGATACATGTAGGGTCAAATGATTGTATACTCCCTTTCTGATGTAAATTTATGCACAAGTTCAGTAAATTGCAAGTATCAATAAGCACGTCTAAAAAATAAACAAAGACCTCCTTTTCTTAAAATAATACTAAAATGAATCCCGCAATTTTGTTTACTCACACAAAAAAATGTATCTGACATCTGCATCATGTTTGTTACCGACAAACAGACACAGAAAAGGAGAGAACTACAGGTATGTCACAGCCCAGACAGGAAAGAGTTACACAGTGCCGCGTTCAATCTGATCCCTCTCCTAAGTCTCCTCTTCTCTCTCCAGAGTCTCCTCCTCCCCTTCTTTTCTTCTTTGTCCGTTTCTTCCTCCCCTATCCCTGTCCTTGGCATACTTCAGCCATTCTTTGACTGTGTTCTCAATGTCCTTTCAGAATCTCCAGTAGCACTAAAATTGTAGTATTTGGTACTTAATACATTTGTTACTTTTCTCAGTAAAGATTAAACATACGATTAAATTTATAAGTATATCACTATATTTTCAAGCTGTCAATTGAGGAATAACCGTCTTTTTTGTTTGATTTGTGTGATTAAGCGATTAACTTGCGTGATGAAGGCATTTATGCATAAAATTTCTATGCTTGATCACCATTACACCTATTTTGATTCAATGTTGCGCCATATAACTCATTATTCAAAGTTAAATACATGTATAGAAAATTTGTCAGTACACTGAACACATTTTAAATGAAAGAACCCAATCTATCTTTTAGCACTGAATAAATTTTGTTTTAACTTTAACATGTTAATCATTTTCAACATGTTAGATTATATATGCTCGACTCTAAGTTTATACAAGTAAAATGAGTGGTAGAAATTTATTCTACTAGACACAAATTTCAATCTAAATAAGGGGCAAATTATTTATTGTTTTAACTTTATCAAAACACATTTGTTATTTTATACTTTCATATATTGTACTTGTATAGAAAGTTAGAAACAATAAATTTAATCACTGATAATTTATTTTGTTTTGATAAATATTAAGAATTTTAACGAGCCTTGTAAATTTATTTTAGCTAACTTGTATTTTCAAAAATAATTGGTGGTAGATTTATTTCTGATTTTAGAGACTACCGAATTTGTTGATATACAGATTTGTAATAATTAAATATTTATACACATTGGTCCAATGTTGGTCCAATATATCAGGCCAACATTGGGCCAATGAGCAAAATGACACTGGGTCAACGTCATTTGCCAACATCGGCCCAATGTTATTGTTGACGTTCAGCCAAAATTGGCCCAGTGTCGCATTCATTTAATTGGACAATGTTGTAGCAACGTCGGGCCAACATCTGTAGAAATAACATTCTACATTGGGCAAACGTCGGCACAACATATCGGGCCAACATTGGGCCGATAAGCAAACTTACATTGGGCCAACATTTGCCAACATTGGCCCGATGTAACCAGTAACATTGGCCCAACGTTGGCCCAATGTTAGCATGCTATCTGGGACAGTGTTGTCTCAACAGCACCTGGCCTCTGCACTTATTTACACAGATTTGTACAAGATCGTTTAAACTATAAACATTAATTAAGCTGTCTCGAAGCAAACATATTATAAATACTTACAAAGTGGATGCAGGTATGCAAGGCATCAGTCTCATTACGCTCGTGTCAGATTAAAAATGGCGCGGATATTACAAGTAGCCCGGATGTTGTCTACCCATGATACTCAACCAGATTCATGGTCTATTGGGCCAACTTGGGGCCGATGCCAATCCCCCAACAAATATTTTCTCTCATGATAATAGTTTTATTATATAACACCAACAGTTAGCCCAACATTGGCCCCATTATACATAATTAACTACATATATCAATATTCCATTTTGGACCTTTGTTGGTCCATTAAATGTAACAAACAGCGATAATACAAACGTAATGTAAGATTAGACCACGATGTTCTGCTATCTGGGATTCACATCCTGTTCCTGAGAACTTTTAACTAACAATTATTCAGTCTTCTCTATATTCTCATGAATACAACGCTCATAAAAATCATAATTTTAAGCGTTTTATTAAAAATAAATACCCATGCACACAATTCAAAAAATAGAATAAAACACTCTTTGGAGCTGTGATCACTTAAGTTCAAAGTTGAAATGTTGAAAATATCATATTAAACAAAGCAGTCATCCTATGAAAAACATGGACATAGAATATCCTCTTAATTATTTCAGAATGTGCATCTAATTTAATATTTGGAACCAACGCTGTCCCAACGTAAAGCTCGGCAGCTAATTATAAAATTGATACCATCATTTAGTTGGCTGTATAATAATTGGACCAACGTTGGCCCAATATAAATATCCCATCTTTGAAACACCTGAACAAAATAACAATCTTGGTAACATCGGGCCAACGTTGGGCCAACATTCTCTTACCAACTTCATAAGACATTTCTTTAAAGGTGTATTACAAACATTGGGCCAACGTTAGGTCAACATACTACTACCAACCTGATTTGACACATTCTTTATGGGTGTATTACAAACATTGGGCCAATGTTGGGCCAACATACTACTACCAACTTGATTTGACACATTCTTTACAGGTGTATTACAAACATTGGGCCAACGTTGGGCCAACATACCACTACCAACTTGATTTGACACATTCTTTACGGGTGAACTACAAACATCGGGCCAACGTTGGTCCAATATACAACTACCAATTTGAAAAGACACTTTCTTTAAGGTTGTATTATATACAACGTTGGGCCAACATCAGCACCCTTCCTTCCTTGGAAAGTAAAGTGAATGGAAATTGCTTATGTTGGACGGTTGGGCCAACAAAGGAATTATGTCATGGTCGAGAAGATTGACATGGTAACATGGGTCTAACGTTGGCCCAACGTTGTTCCCCCAACGCCAACCTTACAACCTTTTACCAGTGTTGGCCCAACATAGTCATGCTATCTGGGTTATTCAGGCAAATGTTTAACATTACAGTCGGGGTTGATGTTAAAGGGATGAGTTCCTCATTGACAGCATTCATGTTGTCTTTAGAAGAAAAAAGTGTTTTTAAAGCGGAAATTATTTAAAGATATGTATGCCGTGTTAAACATTATTTTTGCACACCTGAAGCCAAACAAAGATTTCTGAAGTATGAAAAGCTATCAAAAACGAAGCATTCTTGCAAATTCGACGAAATATTATTCAGTATTAACAAAAGTACTGGTCGGGAAAAGATCACGATGTTCTCATGCATATTTATAAAGGACTGACGTTTATGCTGGATCTGCGCATGTGCGCGGGAAAAGCATCGCGAGAATCATCAGGTCGAGAAAACTATGTTTTGTGACGTCTGTTCAGTGAGGAACCAACATGACTTACAAATCGAGCAATCAGCTCAATGAGTTGCATTTAATGCATTTCTGGGTTATTACATAAAATACTACATGTGTTATACATGCAAACACGTTATTCGTGCTGCACTCAAGTAACTATTCCTTGGTACAAAAGCTGTGCTCAAGTATTGACAATGTTTACAACGTGTACAACTTCGAAACATACAGTATGCTACTCAATACACGTTCTCTTATTTGCATGATATGAAATAAGAAGTGATTTGTGGTGTCTTGCAATTATAGCAAAAGCCTTTTACACTATGTATTATAGAATACATGACAGAAATAGAAGATAAAAAATACCAATTAAGCATAAAAATCATGGCAGTTTCTCTGAATGCCTGGATACCTATCGTTTTTAAACCTAAAATATATTTGTTTATCAATTTGCAATCAGAAAATGTATTGTTGATATTCAAATTCTCTTTTCCTGCAAAAATATTGGAGATTTGACATATATTATGATTAACTATAATCTTTGACTTTAAAGAAATACTGTTCATAAATTTACATAACATTGTGAATTCAGAGATACTTTTATGAGTAGTTTTGATTATTCAACTGCTAATTTTACAAACCTGATGATCGGACTACCTTTAATTTACATATAAAAAATTTGCTAGTTTGTAAATTCAAATATTTTCAGTCATTTTTTATTCTGAATAATTTAACAGAGTTGATGAATGTATACAAGTCTACTGGGTTTTGTTGGGTTAACATGTTATGTATATAATTTGGGAGCAATATTTATAATATAATATTATTATAGTGTATATATACTGTACATCTAAACCTGTTCTCTTGGTTAATTTTCAAACATGCACATTGTCATATAGTTGTATTTGTTATGTAATGTGCATTGTTTTGTAGTACCATATTTATGAGAATAAAGTATTGTCATGGCATAACATGGTACAATTTTGAAGTAGTGTGATTCTGATTTGATATGTTGTAATAAAACTAAATTATACATTGCATGTAAGGATAGATTTAAGTTGGAGGTGGGGGTGGAAAGATTTAGGATATGTAATAATTGCGCATTAAATTTCGAAAATAAGGTTAAATATGAACTATATTCCTTTCAGTCTGTTGTAATCGGTATTGGATATCAAAGTTTCCATATCTGATGTTGTGACATGGCTCAGCCGTATCCACACGTAAATTGAAAAAAAAAACTTGAATCTTTGTTGGATTATACTTGTCTTTATTAATAATATTGACTTTTGTAGCTCCTTAAGCATGTTAAGTTGGAATTTTTTTTCAGGATCAGAATTAACGATTTTGTTGTTGTGGTTAGTGTTATAGACATGTGTGAAAAATTTGCTAAAAATCATGCTAGACAGGTTGTGGATGACAAGAAGCCCAAATCTACTCACTTGAGGATCAAAGTTCGAGATCATTATAAGAATGTTCTCAAAAAGATATATAGAATATAAGAATTCTTAAAAATTTGACTCGGTCTATAGCAACTTTAACTAAAATGCTATAGATTTTGCATATGTAGAAGAAAAATTAAAAAAGAGCCCATTCATTTGATGTTCAAATATCAGAGATGAGCAGTATCAATTTAAACATGTAAGAGTTGCAAGGTGACCAATATAATAAAAATACATAAGAATAGTTATTCAAGTGTCAAAAGGTCAAGGACAATAAGATGGTAAAAATGAATGGTCATATATCACATGTATCACTGAATTGTAAGCAGGCCACTATAGGAATATTGAACCCAGGGCAAAAGGTCAATGACACATCTGTGTATATATCTATAGAAGCCATGATTTACGAAATGAATACTTATGTGAATAATTCACATTCCAGAGTTGCATGCTCCCTATAACAAAAAGTGCTGGCGTCTCCATATGAGTGAAAATTCTCAAGAGCGACGTTAAAAATATACAATTTAATAATCATGTTAACGCAATGACAAAAAAAATTACAACATTCAAGTTTTAATCAAACTCAGAAGTATACAATATTTTGACACATATGCATGAAAAGTCTTTAAAATAGAAATAAATATATGAATTTTAAAATAAAAAACAATATCAACAAGAGTATAAACAAATACTTAATGCATCACTGTCACAGAGAAACACAACCATAATAATATAATGCATCGGTGTCACAGAAACACAACCATAATAATACAAATCTACTCTGTACACAACCATTGTAATCACAGATTGAACGTTATGAGGACAGAATAAGGTTTGCATTCAGCAAAAAATACATATTTATCTATGTAATGCATTATGTCATACAGTAAAAATTTCAATAAATCACAAAGTCAGAAAAAAAAATGTAGATCTTAATCAAGAAATCACTCCTAAAAGTTATTATTTTGGATTTTTTAATGCAACACAAAAAAAACGTCTTTGGCAGTTTCTTATATTAATAAGGACAGATGGTAGCTGTGAGCCCACGTAGTGCCCATCTCATAGGCGGGATTCCTTCCTTCTTTGATGTCAATTTCCATGATGGGGTCCCGTGGGGCTATTCTGGAGGGATAGAGTGGGCACTGGAAGGAGGGTTCCTGTAGGGCAGGTTTCTGGTTAATGGGGTAGCACTGTAAGAATGAAGGACAGGAAGGGGGGCATAACCCTGTCTGGAGGCCTGGTCCTGGAATTCATTGGTAGTCTTCTCAATGGAACATCCCCAGAGGTGGATTCCATGGATGTACACGCCCTCTGGTGGTGGCTGAAGTAACTAAAGAAGAAAACAAAAATTTAAAGTCAGAAGATCTTTATCTTAATTTTTTGTGTATATATAAAGAAAATTCTCCTGAATATAAACCAGAAGTCTCTGTTGAGACTGTAGCTCTACTGGTTTGTACTTATCAAAAACCATTTCACTATTTTATGTATCTTTGTGTGTATTTACTTTTGTGCAACTTATTTCGAAATCAAATTAAAACTGTTAGAAGGAGTAGCGTTTTAAAGGAATTTCACAGATAATTCTATTTTTAGTAACCATGGTAAAAACGTTCATCGAAATCAAAAACCAATGCACTATTCTATGTATCTTAGTGTAGTCTATTTGTGTGCTAAGTTATATTGAAATCAAACTAAAACTGTAGAAGGAGTAGCATTTTAAGGGAATTTCACAGAATATTCTATTTTTAGTAACCATGGCAACACCATTCATTGAAATCAAAAAAACCGAGGGACTATTCTATGAAAAATGTAGTCCTTTTTGTGCCAAGTTTATGGGAAAACAGACCAAAACTGCAGAAAAGGGGTAGCGTTTTTAAAGGGAAATTTTACAGATAATTCTATTTTTAGTAACCATGGAACACCATTCATCTAAATCAGAAACCAATGCATTTTTTATGTATCTTTAGTGTAGTCCCACTTTGTGCCAAGTTATATTGAAAAACAGACCAAAACTGTACATTGAAAAGTAGCGTTTCAAAGGAATTTCACAGAAAATTTATTCTATGGGCATCGGTTTTTAATTTCAATGAACGGGGTTACCCTTTACCAAAAAAAGAATATTCTGTGAAATTCATTCAAAACCTCTCCTTCCCCATTTTGGGCTATTTTAATATAACTTGGCACACAAGTGTACCAAAAAAGAAACATAGAAAAGTGCATTGGATTTTGATGAACGGGGTTGCCAAATTTTTACTAAAAAAAAGAATTTTCTGTGAAATTTCCCTTTTAAACGCTCTCCCTTTTACATGTACAGTTTTGGGCTGATTTCAAAATTAAATTGGCACACAAGTAGACTACACTAAAATACATAGAATAGTGCTCGGTTTTTATTTAATGAATGGGTTTCCATGGGTTTCTAAAAAAGAATTATTGTGAAATTCCTTTAAAACGCTCTCCTTCTACAGTTTTTGTCTGATTTCAAAATAAGTTGGCACACAAGTAGACTACACAAAGATACTAAAATAATGCAATTGGTTTTAAAAAAGTACCCAAATAGGGAAGCTACAGTCTCGACAAGACTTTTGGTTATCTTATTAAAAACAAAAAA
>NW_026923009.1:0-7500 GCF_032062105.1 Saccostrea cuccullata
ATAGATATGTCAATTCAAATTCATTCTGGTTGTTTGGAATATTAAAAATATTCAAAACTGACAATCATATTTGGTTTTGAAGACGTTCCCCCTTAGAAACGGAGCTATGAGTATAAATTGGATTATCACTTGTAGAATTAATCCCAAGTTCCCCTAATACATTTATGTAATGAGGCTTACAAATAAAAGACCATAACAAGATCAAATCACCTAGCATATTTTTTTTAATTGGGGAGGGGGGGGGGGCAAGGAGTTTTTTTTTTTCAACTTACCTGAAAAAGCTTGATACGCTAAAAGAAATGACCAAACTCGAAAATCCAATTTCGTGTGGGTTAAGTGCCTTTTTTTTTTTTTTACTCAAACACTGCATTGCCCTTATATCAGCCTTATTTAACAATACTGAAACCAAAAGTGGGTGGTGACAACCGAACTTTCAATAATCCTTTCCTATGGAAGAAATTGTGTCTAAAAAAAGGTTGCTACTTGCTTGGCCATTGCGATGCCAAAGGGTAACAAAGGAAGAAACCAAATCCCAAATGAAAGTAAATCATGGACCGTATCAATGGGTAACAGGTAGTTTTAAATGTTGTCAAGAAAGAAAATGTCCATATAGTACTACATAAGAATGAAAATTAATTTCCTCTATATTCTGAGAAGAATTATTAATAATGCACTTAATATACACGGCAATCTCTCTACCACGAAGTTGAATGCTGGATACTTAAAAGTTTATAAATCATAATATGTAATTTTTCAAAAATCTTTCGTTTCCCATTCTAATTTATTTATTTGGGCAAAAGTGTGGACAAAATAATTTAATCTCAAGTTTTTATCAGTTCATTGAGGAGGGGGCTAGTTTTAAAATAGACAACATGAAGGATGGGTAGGAAAGTTCCTTTAATTAACACATTTATATACATGTATCAATGTATATTGTTGCAATGAATAAATTGTTTATCTTGTTTAAGGGTCCTGGAAAAGTACACTTCTTCGTGTAACCTGAATAACACGCACCTTCTCACCGATTTAACAACTTTTAGTCTCGCACAAACAAAAAATGCGGTGGGTCCTATTTTGTCATTGACTAGATTGATTTCGGTTTGACTCATAATTTTTTTATGAAAATCAACACTTAAACCCACATGCAGAAAAGGAGAGAAAGAGGACGAGATTCTTGATATAAAGAAATGATATAAAGATATATAGGACAGGATTTTATGTGCGCAATATTTATCATATTCAATCTTTATTGCCATAGGCTGGGGGGGGGGGGGGGAGATAGTACCCCAACTAAAAATATATTGCTGTAATCCCCACCCCACCCCGACTGAAATTCCTTCCTACGGTCCTGATCTACAAAGAATAATAATTATATCCATTCTGAACGGTGAAATAGGGGTTATATTATGTATCTCATCGACGATCATTCTGAAAACCCATATCACTCATCAGACAGGCGTGCAACAGCATGTTTAAATCCAGAATCAGTTGGTTGTGAAGGGTAGGGTTAGATCGTTCCATAGCGGGAGAAAGAGACCGATCCTTCAATATGACTGTATAAACTGAGGTGAAACGTCACAGAAAAAGTTTGTACGAAAAAAGATCCCTTTCTGCTAAATGACCCTTACTGGCGTTCGAGTACCAGCCTGGAGACCATAAATTGCGAACAACCTCAGGTCAAATTTTTGAATTTGAATAGCTTGTCATTTATAACAGTTACGCCAAATTGTCAAGTTTCATCATTATATTACAATTTTTACATATGGTAAAAATTATGTTCTGTTTTTAAAATTACATTTTATTTCAAAAGTTATAATAATTTGAAATTTTGACTGAAGTCTATTCTCAGTTTATGGTCTTGAGCTCAGGTCTAAAATGTGTAATTCTATTTGTAGATATAAGATATATGCAAAAATAAAAAAGCAAGAAATAATGCTTAGACACTGTGCTTTGTTTTATTTGACTCGCTGTTAAAGTACCTGATTACATATATGTATTCGCTGTTCTCGTTTCGATTAGAAGCAAATTCCTTGAATTTCCAAGACTCATCAAAGTCAATTAATCTTGTTGGTACTATCAGTGATTTCTTTTTGCTTCAAAAAGTTAGTTCATTATATTTACATTTTCAACCATATAGAAATTAAAAGCCAATGAAACTATTACGAGCAAATGTATTGAACTTCTGTATATTTATAGGTGTTAGGACAGGGGTTGACACTGGACCCTCCGAAGTCATTCAATCTAGTTGGAACAGCACATCGTGTTTTACCGTTGCATACTTCAGACACCTTGTTGAGAACATCTAATCTACAGTTTGTATCGTCCATCGAAGCAGAAGTAGATGGGCAGACTTGGGCTGTAGGCTCGGTGCGTCCATAGTTGGCAGACACAATAGTTAGAGTTTTGGAGTTTTCACATCGGATTTCTCCATCATCGGCCCCGCACATTATTACAGTCCTTTGTTCTAAGAAAGAAACAATAAGAAAACATAAATCACGGCATTTAATGTTGCTTTCTTTTAAATATAAGTACATGTAAATGTGCATCCTTTAATCTTTAATTCAATTTGAAGTAAGCAGTGTTGCTTTTCACACAACGTGCCATCTCTCTCTCTCTCTCTCTCTCTCTCTCTCTCTCTCTCTCTCTCTCTCTCTCTCTCTCTCTCTCTCTCTCTCAGTTTTTGAGGGATAGAACGGTTGTTTGCGAGTTTTTAGTTTAGATACATGTAATCGGGCATCGTATTCATTAAAAATCGACCACATAAGAAAAAAAGTAGATTTGTCTAGTTCGATAAAACTACTATGTTACATAATTTTTTGGTAAATTTTGAATATGCTTTATGTTCAAGAGATGTTTATTATGGTTTCAAAACCTTTGGGCTTATCTATTTATCAAAATTTATTTTCATTTTTTGTATATTTCTCATTTACTATGTCCTGCATGTCTTTAAGCAGTTATATCATAAGGTTTCTAGCCTTATATTTTGAGGTACTGGATGACAAATACATGTACTATGCCCTGCAGTGTCTAAGTAGAGTTTTGATTCTCTTTGTTTTCGGGCCCATTACTCTGTCCATAATCGGATTCTTTAAGCAGTTTCACCGATGGCCATTGTTTAATGTTGCCTTTTATAATAATTTTTTTTGTAGATGAGATCTTTTTGTTACCCTTTTTTCGGAACTTACCAGGCACCCTTGCCGTTTCAAGATCCGCAAGACACTTTTTTAGATTTTCATTTTCTTCCGTTTTCAAAATATCTCTCTCTTTTTCGCAGTCTTCCAAATCCTTCTTACAGTTTCTTCTCTCTCTTTCAAGCTCCGAAAAATTGTGTTGAATTTCTGGAAGAATAAGTATTACTGATCGAGATATACATGTTCGAGGATCATTCAAAAAATACGTAGACAATGCTTCTCTTCGTCATATTATAATTAAAAGATTATAAATCAACACATTTTCGTAAACAAAAACATTTATTTTGTCGAAGTGTGAAGTTTCATTCCATTTGATTAAATAGAACTCATGTTAGCCAAAATTTAAACCAACATGTTTTGTTACCACGGAGCACGGTTAACCAACATTGTAACGTCAAAGACAACGTTGAGAAAGTTTGTCAAAATTATACTTACATGTAATTCTTAATTTAAAACAAGGTTTGTAACGTCTTCTCCATTCAAAAAAACATATCCATAACACTTAACACAGAGTTTGCGAACAATTGTACAAATATAGCTTGAATAAGAATGTCATTGTTTTCAAATTCTGTAATTTACCATGTAATTCTATTAATTCTGCAACAGTGAAGCATACATCACGTTCAGTGACGTTCCTAACTCTTTTGACAATATTTTTAACTTTAACCTGTTTCTTTGCAGACAATCCATCGTCCGATTCAAACTCGCTACCACTTAAAATTTGTATTTTCCATTCAATACAAATACAAAGATTTTTCTCATACAGATCATGCTTTATTCGGATTTTTTAAGCTTGTAGAAGAAGTTTCCCGAATGTAAAGTACAATTTTATTGCTACTATAGCTGCTCCGTGACGTCATCCAACGTCATGTTTTTTGCTTTTTTTAATCAAGTCCATATGTATTTAGAAACTGATATCTTTTAAATGGAGCGACATATTACATAACCTGATTTCATTTAACTAATACAGTAATACTTTATTTTAACCTGTAATTTTTTTCGTTTCAGCTCCATTTATGAGAGGTATGGCTGTAGATACTATAAAGCGAAAATTAGTAAATTACTCAACTTTTACGGTGCTCCGTGACCCCATTTTTGCTGTTCTAAATCCTTAGTAATTTAAATCAATATGAAGATACATTCCAATTCTTTTACTCGTTATTTGAATCTGTTGTTAAAATATTTGTACCAAATTTGGATATAATATGACGTTAAATAAAAAAGTTAGGACAAATGTCTACGAACGTTTTGAATAACCCTCGTATATGTTAAAGGTAAGACATTCAGACTTATTCGTTTTGATTGCTCTACGTACGAGATGTAAGTCAATGTGTTACTGATTTTATAATCATTTTTACTGGTTTTTCTTAAATGAAACAAAACAATACCTTGCAATTTTTCAGCATTCATCGCCTGCATACTGATACCTGAAATAAAAATATGAGATTTGTAAATACTTTGCCCTTTACATGAGCTATGTTCCACAAATGAACAAAAGCCAACCAACTTTTTTATAAATATATAATAAAAAGTGATTAATATACTTGACAAAAAGGCGGTGCCGCAGATTGACGCGACGCCTAGAGGGAGAAGTAAGGCAAGAGGGGATGACCCCGTGACCGGAGACAATGGCTCACTGACTATCACAGGATTCGAGGACATTGTGAGCTGAATAAAATGTACAATGAGATTGTTATATGACAAATATCTTAAATTACTTTACAGTGGCTTCAACGTTATTGTTGACAACTTAACCGATCACATTACACGAACGATTCCGCGCGATTAAACATGTTTCACGAACGAGTCTTAACGTATACAAGTCTTAACATTTAACGACATTTTACGATTGCTTGTAAATGCAATCGCACGATTATTCACGCAAAATAGTTCAAAATACTTTAGAATGGATATTTTCAGAACGACCTATTATATTTCAAATAAATATTGATATTATTTCACTGACCCTTAAAATAAACTAAAAATGGATTTGTAAAAAAAAATAATACATGTACATGTAAGACTTATTTATCATTATAGATTATAAATAATTATTTACTTAATTCTCTGATTAAGGAAAATTGATTTTTTTCTTTTTGTTTTAACAGATGATTAACATCGAGTTGATGGGCCGTGGTTTCTGATTCTATTGAATTACAAAATATGCAGTAAGAGGGAATTTGAAAAATGGTATAAGAATGAAATAAAACTATTCTACTGAAATACTCGTATATGGAAATGACAAACAGTATTAGACAAGCTCAAAAGTCCATAAAAACAATACAAAGCAGGAACAGAGACAAACACGGACCTCCAAAACAACAGAGATGGGATCAGGTTCCATGGAGGAGTGAGCATCCCTTGCTGACCGGTCACACCTACGATGATTAGGAAATGATAGAAAAATCCGTTGTTGATTCAGTGTGTAAATAATGGTCTAATAATTAGTATGAAAAACTTCAGTCAGCGTTTGAGTCAGTGATTATTGTATTTGCTGACAACGTCATTGCATCGATCCTAGAACTAACGAAATTGAAATAATTGAAATATCCCTCTGCTCCAAATTTCACAATTTATTTTTTAAACTCCAAACACTGATTTTCATCAACAACAGAAGCATTAGATTCAAATGGAAAATAGTTCAAAGTATGAATCGTTGCTTTTTCAGAAATGTATAATATGTAATATCATCATGTGAAGAAAATTTGATATGGTAAATAAAAAGATCAATTTTTTTTTATCTCACAAAAAATTTAGAAACATGTGGTACATGTATACATGAAAATAATATTCACTCTCATACCAAGAGTTACCTTTCCATTATCGCCCATGAAAATATTCATAGGGAAACAAATTATTAATTAAATGTTAATAAACAATTCTGTATCTGAAATTTCTGTAACAGTTAACGAACTAATACGTTAAAAGATAGAAATACTGTAAATCACTTTTTATTCGCGAAAACTTTATTTTCGCGTAATAACGCGAGACAGTGTGTTCGCGAAAATTTAATTCTCGCGTATAATAGTATTCCTTTAGAATATATAGAGCAATAACCTCAATTCGCTAAAATATTGTCTCGCTAATCAAGAGTCAATGATTATCTCGCGAAAATTTAGTGATCTACAGTATCTCATTTACACCGTTTAAAGGAAGTGAGTATGAATGTTTTAGGTAAACTATTACAAATAATTATTGAAAATATTGGCAATAGACACTAGCAATGAACATCTCTGCGATAGAACAGGTTCGATTTGAACTGACAACAAAGTGGTCCTATAAGTGAAATCTGACATGATAATACCTTGAATTTTATGAAAAAAAAGTCATCTGAAAGACATCGTTCTTACAAGAGGGACATTACACCTTAAATTACTGATATTCTTGTTTCATAAACTTGTTTGTCAATAGATATAGTACATACGTATAGAACATGCTCTTGCACGTCGAATCAACTGAGAGATATAAACCCCGTATGCAGGTGATGATGTTGTCTAAATAAGAAAAGTTGACAATTGAAAATTTAAATTCGTCTCGTTTATCATAGAGCTTGGTTGTTAGATTACCATTAACGTCTTTTCAAGTAAAATATTCAAATATGAAACAGATGTGTCAGACTCTGTGGTGTCTTTTATCTCAAGCTCACCGGGATATATCAGATCGACATAAGAATGGAAATAACCATTGTTAAATACATGTACCTTTCTTTCAATTTGAGAATCAGATTAACAATTATTTTAAAGATCAATTTTTGAAGAAATTATAAAAAAAAAAATTAACGAGAACTCGCGTGCACAAAATCGGTAAGAAATAAACAAGAAAAAAAAGTGAAAAAGAAACTTAAGAAAAACATGGTCTTCCGCTGGAGACGGAAGACCTTAATTAAGCTTCAGAGATGTGCACTGGTTAAAAAAAAAAGAAAATCATGTCGTATACATTCTGCCGAATGAATATTTATGCAAGGGCTGAGAATTCTTTTTTATTATTGCTTATTTACATTAATTTATTTATTTGTAAAAATATCTATATACACGGTATTGATTAAAAAAAAATAACTTGACCAAGATTATCAGTAAACATGATTAACATCAGAGAAAAAAAGTTAAAAATCTGAAACACATGAAATACGGTTTGTCATAAAAGGCACGAAATTTGAAGAGAATACAAATTTTACGACTTACTGTTTTGCTTTACATGCGTTAATTAGTTCGTTCAATTAAGTAAAACGCGCTTCATTTAGTTTGATAAAAAAAAATGCCTCTTCAACAAAATTAATAATTTTCCAGCAAAAACGTACAAAACGAAATTT
>NW_026923009.1:12500-210040 GCF_032062105.1 Saccostrea cuccullata
CACATCGCTGGATAATGTGACTGATTCTTTAAGGACTACTTGGCGGATGTGGACCGATGCTGGGACATCGTTAACACCACGGATTATTACCGATTACCACCGGTCTACGGCTACCGGCCGGGAAATGTGACCTAGGCATAAGAAATAATTCGTAGTTAAAATTCAGCGATGTCTCCAACGATGCCTCACATCGAACCTCATCGGCAACCCATTATTAATACATCTTTCAGAATCGGCCGATGTATGGCCGAGCATCGTCCAATATCCGTTGAATCTGAGGTCATCGGGAGGTTGAGTGGTGGGCAACAGATAAAGGCCGATCATCAGTCGATGTTCGACCAAACATTGGCCCGTAGTCGACCGATGTGCGAACGATGTTCACCAATGTATGAGCGATGTAATATACATCGGTCGATTATCCCGGAACATAGTTTTATGATTAGCAATGCATCGCTGGGCCCTTGTAAAGTCCGGCCGGCAACCACGCCATTTTTATCAAAAATTTCTGTTATTGCCCATCGCTGGATAATGTGACTGATACTTTAAGGACTACTAGGCCGATGTGGACCGATGTTTAAGCATCGCTTACCCCAATGATTACCACCGATTACAACCGGTCTACGGCCAACGATCGGGAAATGTGACCTAGGCATAAGGCCCTGTCACACCAAGCTGCGTTCACACGGAGTCATTACAGCGTTGTTAAATTTTTAAAATCGCCGCAGAATCGCCGGAAAATTGCACAAATTTCTGTAAAATTTTCACAATATGAAGATGTCACAGCCTCCGTACGGCGACAGACGCGATTCTACGGCGATCTCACGGCGTTCTACTGCGTTCCCACGGAGATCTCTCGGCAATTGACTGCGCTTCCGCGGAGTTTTCACGGCGCATTAGGAGTTTTCACCTCTTGTTCACGGCGTTCCCACTGCGCTGGCTGCGTTCACAATACGTTCACAATGCGCTCTATACTCATTTAAATATATTCAGAAGGAATGAAACACATTTTTGTCAATTAACACAATGAAAAGACTTCTAATCATGCCAAGAAATATTCTTAATAATTAAAAATGTTCTATATTTAAATAATTTAGTACTAAATTATTAAATGTTTTATTATTAAACTCCTTTTTTCAATTTCATCGGTTCAGTTGTGTTGTTACATTTTCTTTATTTTATTATGAATGTGTTCTACAAAATTTAAGTGAAACAACAGAACAAGTTCTTGTGTAATTTTCTCTTCCATTTTTTTTTCAGTTAAATGCTCCTAGTGCAGCAAATACGTTGGAATTATTGCTGATCAAATACGATCCTATTGCTCTAGTTTTGTGAGCTGGCTGACAACGCTCTAACAACGCCGTGAAAGCGCATTGTGGTCGCCAACGGAAGCTGTAGAAACGCCGTGGGAGCGTAAGGATCGCAGTGACAACTCTGTGCTGTCGCCGTGTAATCGCAGTCGAAAAAATCAAAACACGATAAATCTCATTAGAAGCGCCGTAAAAACGCGATAGAAACACAGTGACATCTCCAAGAACTCCGCGTCATCTCCGTGGAAGCGCATTCTACTATCACCGCGTTCGTGCCGCGATCATGTGCGTCTTCACGGCGTTTATACGGAACTCCCACTACGTTGTTGAAGATCTCACCGCGCTGCTACGGCGATCATACTACGTTTCTACTGCGTTCTTATCAGACCGCGATCACACGGCGCGTACTTTGTGCATGCCCAAAGTGATCGCCGTCCCCTGCGTTCTTGGAGACCCTACGCGACCCTACGGCGTTCAATGGAGATCTCGCCGCGTTGTCACGGCGCTGTAGGAGACTCTACTGCGATCACCTCGGCGTTTTGCATTTTTTAAGGACGCCGAGCAGTCGCCGTGAGGACGCAGCCCCGGTGTGACAGGGGTTTTAGAAAATATTCAGTACATTAAAAACCTATATTTAAATTATATACCAGATTTGCAATTTAATATCCAGATCATAACAAAAATTCTATGTATGAATCAACATCCTTCCACATAGATTGAATTTATGAAAAAAAAATTAAAACTAAAATTTTAAAATATAATGAAGTTATATCAAAAACTTTAATTTGAAACTTATGTAGTTACATTCTTCTTATATTGCAAAGTGCATATAAAATTATTCACTTTCTATGAACATATTAAATATGAAAACATTTCTTGAACTATTTCCTGCTGAATTTATAATTACACAATGTGTCATGTAAATCACATGTCTTCTGTCCTTTACACCTGTACAAATCTTTGATGAGGAAAACAAAACTGTTGTAATACACCCATTGAATATATATATCATTCAGAAGGTTCGCTACCGACATTTTCGCCCATGTCACACACATTAAGAGTGTTCTTGTTTCCTATTTGGACATTGCAACGCTCATAGGTATTAACTGTTTGATGATTATGAACACTGTGATATGAATATGTTACATTAGATTCCTTTCCCCTTCTTCTGCTGTAACGTACGTACATGTACGTAAAACTGGCAAGAAACACAACAGCCAAAATAACAATGACAGGGATGCTTATCCAATATTGGAAACTTGGTTCTTTACTTCTAGGATGATTTTCCATCCATTTTGGTGTTATGATCTCTTTCTCCTTATCGTTCCTAAAATTAGTCAATCATGATGTTAATTTTCATTATAGTGATTTCACAATCTAGACGAATTTTTATTGTAAAATCTGCAGTGAAAAGACCAGGTCTCAACATTAAACCAATAAATGCACGTATTGACTTTTTCCATGTTTTTTAATCAAAGGAGATGTAACACATGTAATTATAATTAAAAAAGGAATGCTAACCTGTCATCATTGGTATCATTTGCTATATTTGGTATTTTAGAGGAGGTAGAATGTATTGTAGAACCGGGTGGATGTTGAGAAACCTGTCCATCTTCATTAGTTGAGAATGTGGTGGATAGTGTCAGCTTTGTGCTGTGCTTTCGTTTTTCTTTCCTTATTTATTCGCAGATAGAAAAAAATAAAAATGTAATTTATTAATTATGTAAAGTTGGATCAAACTTTTAATAAGGTTGAATTAATTTCTTTTTTTCAAAAACGAAAAATTAAATGAAACAATTATGATCTAGAAGTCATAGAGGTTAGATATATGTACTCCGATTTGTTTTTTAAACACTTTTATTGAGAAGATAATGTTTGATAATCTGAAATACTAACATATTATTAAGAAAATATATATTATTATTAACAATTCACGATAAGAATTTACTAAAAAATATATTAACTTACCTGATACAGGTACAGTTTTCCTGGAGCTCTTCCTCGGGGTGGACACATAAATGGTATTGACATCGGCACGGATCTGTGCCGCAATAATTCTTTGCAGTATTACATCGACATCGTTTGGGGCAAGCTGTATTGTCAAATTTGGTTGCTGGATAATCTGACGGCACTGTATCTGGAATTTATGAAATTAAAAATCTAAAATTATAATTACATATTAACCAAAATGCAAATGAAATGATCCAGCTGCAATAATTTAAACCCATGAAAGGGATTCATAACGTCATAATTTGACTGAACATATTGACGCCAAAGAATGATTGCATTGGGGGAAAGAATGATGCATGCTGCATTGCAAAATTAATTTTTTTTATTAATATTGCAACAAAATATACATAATTCATATGCAAAAATTTTAACCACTTTTCATAGATGCACTCTATATGACTTGTATAACCCAACGAAGTTCATATTGCATCCATTTCCGAATTTGGTGATTATTCTTTTTTAAAGTTATACGAGCTGCAACTTTGTGTCTGAATTTTTTGTTGCAATAACTATTGTAATGACAGAAAAAAATTACGTCAATAAACTTTTTATATTTGAGATGAAAGAACTATTTGTTTTGAATCAAAATTACAATATTGTCGTCCTGTACAATAATCATTTCTTATATAAAAGTGTATATCGAATTGTATATAGAAGCCTCTCTTCTGATTTTAGTTTTATTGATCATAATAAAATAAAATTTTCAAAAATGCTGCTCATTTTGCTTTAGATTATAATTGTAGATACCTTCACCACAGTTTTTCTCTAGACAGTCAAATATGAAGTTGCTGTCCGTGCGATCGTCAAGGTAGGTACCCTCGGGACAGGGTACACAGACATCTGCTTCTCCGTTACTCTCACAGACTTTCACTAAGTGCTCTGAAGAATAAAAACATAAATTCTTATTACTTTATCCATTTAAAAAAAAATTATTTTTGATTATTAGAATAAAAATACGTATATGTATTTTTCTCAGTATGTGCATCCTCGTAACGCCGGGGGTCTTGCGTCAACACGTTAATTGCGGTTTGACCCCTAACTTAGTTCATGCATGACTCAGAACCACCGACGTTGTGAGGGTGCGGTATGTGTTGTCATTTTGTTTAAGATCATTACATTTTCTGATTTGACCTATAACATGTATAATTTAGAAAAGGAAGCTATGAAGGCTTTTAGTGTCATTTGGTTGAAAATACTTACGGGGTTCACAGCGTACGTATTGACAACATTTCCCATTTGAGTGATAAACTTGGTTGTCAGAACATAAAGTGGTCGTCTGACCTAGACTCACGAGAGTTACTACCGTCAACAACTGTAACAAACAAAATATGTTTAGATACAGTGTAAATGCGTCTATAAGTCTATTAGAGCAAAATCATGGCAGAAATAAACTTTTCAATGCGCTAATTCAATCGTAAGATGGACCATACAAAGCACGTGCGACAGGTCAACAGAGGATGCTTTTTATCCAATGGCACGTGATTCCACCTCTGATGTTTTTAAAGGATTGAAGTTGCTTTCAATTTATGTAGTTTAAATGGACATTAAGCATGGTAATATTGTGCGTTGACGTTTTCTTCATATTTCATTTCTTGACATTCAAATTTTCTCGGGATTGACTTTCTACATTCTAAAATAAGTCGACGGTATTGTAAATGAGTTTTCCGATCATTGCCTATATCAACCCCCCGATTTTTTTCCCGTTAATCTGCATGCAACGCACGTGAAATGTACCGCAGAAAAGACTCGTGAATTCCGACGATTTTTCCCGGTGAAAAGCTTTTCTAGATGCCGTTTTTATGCCTTCGTTTTTTTTTTCTCTCTCGAATTTTCAAAGAACCAATGGTTAATTAACAAACCAACACACTACAATATGATATTGATAAAAAGTGAAAACATCATGGTCATATCATGTTCTATTAAATGGTATGATCAAATTTAGAACATACCAATTTCGATCACGTACTGTCATTTTTATCATATACCTGTATGTACTTCATTCCGTTTTGGTGACATATCCATGTTAAAAGGTCTGATTTAAAGGAAGTGGGTAATTTTATCTTTCATCATTAATGTGTTAGCCTGAAATAAATAGAAATATAAATTTAATAGAAGTCAGAAACAGTACAGTATACTTATCAATGCATTTTTCCGTTATTTCCCGAGCAAGATAAGGATAGGAAGGTACGGTACCGGTCCGCAGTGGATACTCACTCATCCATGGCACCTGATCCCATCTCTGATGTTTCAGAGATCCCTGTTTTTTTTTTCTTCAATTTTTGATTCGTATTTTTGAGTGCAGTCCATGGACTTTTGGGCTTGAATTATAATTGTTATCTCCATAAATTTCATGTGAATTTCATTCTATTTACATGTAGCTGGTATATCGGATATTTTCTTATTGAAGTCTAGTATGCTTAAGTCCCAAAAACTATAAAACAAAAAAGGATGAATACAGAATTCATCCTGGGCCGAATTTCTTTTCTTGGTATAATTTTTATAACCTTTTACGCCCCTGTCATAGAAGATCCGTGACATATAGTTTTATTTTTACCATATCCGTCCGCGTCTGCCTAGCTTTATTTTTCTGTTAATTTGACCACAAAAAAATTAATCTTGCCAAAAACTTATGATTTTAGCTATTGCTTTTATACTTCCTTTGTGTTTTTCTTTGTGACGAGACCTTTCTTTGGATACTAACATAATTTTATTTAACCTTGACCTCAGTTTTCGACCCACATCTACAGAAATTATACAAAACTTTAACTTTGGCCAGATTTACTTTTTAACTCTCGGTGTTAGGGCTTTCATAGAATTCATGGTTACAAGACCTTCCCATAGGGGTTTACCTTTTACCGTTGATCTTAGAGTTTGGACCACTTAAATTAATTTTTTTTTAACTAATTCGCTTTAACTTTCGAGTGGTATAAGTCTAATGCTTTTTAATTCCACACGTGTATTTCTTGTGACAAAACCTTACATGTAAGACATGCCAAAGTTTTTCCTTAATGACATAAAGGATATATAGACTACAGTTCATATATAACTTTGACTTCCTGATATATATAAAGAATAGACTAATTAATTAACGTTAAATACATGTAGTCTAACTGACACGTACTATCACCGTGTAAAATTTACCCATTTTACAACACTTCTTTTGGACTTTTATTTTGAACTTTAATATATGTCATCTATTATTTTCATTGAACTTATTTCTAAATCTGTATTAACTATTGGACTATGAAACGCCCAATTTTTACTTAATTACATAGTGACACTATATGGACAAATGTCGAGAACTACAAAGAGACAGAGTGTTAACCGTCACTAATCTCTAATACCTTATAAAAACAAACATGTAATTATTTGATTCATCTTTCTTTCAAGTCCATCTTATCAAAACGTTTCACAGATTGTAATTTACTCTACACATGTCATTTTGTCACTCAATTTGCTAATTGTTCTACAGAATTCTTTTATATACCAGTATCTAAATTGTATTTGTCAGTTCGGAGGCCCGACGCATTACTGGCCACTTCCGTCTGTGTTCCCCGTTTGTATTTCTTGAATGTTAAAATTATTGTCCATCATTTAATTACATGCACTTTTAATAAACTCGGAAACCAGATTACTCGTTACTTTGGATTTCTAATATGTGCAGTCGGGAAGAGTCCTAGGAATACGGCTTTACTACCTCCGGCCAGCGTCGCCACTCACTTTACCTGCCAACATTCCCTCTTTCCCGATCAACGGCATATTACATATTTTGACCCAAACTACGTGGTTATAGTACTATGGCATATTCAGTAAAAGATTTCAACCCCCCTTTTCTAGATCTCAACCCCCCTTTTCTATTTGTAGTGGTACCCTTAATTAAGACAGCTGTGGCATTTCCATAAACAAGTACACATGTATTCATCACGTTTGAAATATAAGGCATGAGGCAAACTTACAATGTAAAATACATGTATCACAATTTAAATATAAATACCTACATACACTGTAATACACAAATTTAGATTTATAAACTATATTGATCAAGTTTAATATGATGTAAATAAATACTGTATATATAATTATGCATAAGGCATTTATAGGGGGCAGGGGGCCCACATCCCCTTTTATGTCCAAATTATATACATAAGATTTAATATGGCCTTACTCCGACCCTAAACTGATCCCCCCATTTCAAAATTCCTGGATCCCCCACTATCACCAATAAACGAAAAATTACATTATACACAGTGAAAACAAGATGAATTATTTACAGCATATTTTATAAAGTTCATTGTCATACCCTTTTTATGCCCGCTCAGTAAAACAGTAATACGCAGTAGAAACAGTTAAAATATAAAGTACAAACAGAAAAAAATATATAAATAACTTTGGATTTCCCCAGTCTAAAAATAGAATTTTATTTGGTCATATTATTCAATGATTAAGTACTATTTAATTGACCAAATTTTATCTTTTTCATAAATAGATATTTCTTTCAGATGTATTCAAGATTATATATTAATCATTTTCATTCCTTTCCGTGCATTTGAAAGATTTAGATTGCTGATTTCCATTGTACATGTTGTATAATGTACGTTTTCAAAATAAAACTTACCTTAAATCATTTGATCTCCAAATTAAAACGAAATCTAGGTTAGATTATCTTATTTGATTAGTTTCACTCCTTTGACTCATGCACAAATGTAAACCCGTCCTTTCAACAATCAATAAAGCACTTTACTTGTCTACACGTGCAGATTAGACATACGGTATATACTAGCTATCAACAGATGCATGTACGTATCGATGATTAAACCGTAAAAAAGGATTCGCTAAAACGGGGAAGAGATTTTTAACGGAAATTTACAAGTTTATCTTTTAAAAAGATAGGTGAGCAAGAGCCGTAGCAATTTTTAAACACAGAAAGGAAGATCCGTGATCAAGTGATATATTTTGCTGAACTTTAATTTTTATCGAGGCTGGAGAGTGATAAAGACTTAAGAAAGTCGTTATTACGAGAAAAAAAGTCGTTATTACGAGATAAAAAGTCGTAATGAGATAAAAAGTCGTTATTACGACTTAAGAAAGTCGTAATAACGAGATAAAAAGTCGTTATTACGACTTAGTTTTTTTCCCCTTCATTTTCTAATTTAACCCTTGTAGGCTTTCGTAGGTTAGGAATATTTTACATCGAGGTGCCTCATCAACTCGTTCTTTCGCAAGGGCATACACTAAACAAATCTTAACCATTTTCTGAATATAAATAAAGGATAATTATGTTCTTTAGCTTAAAAAATGTTGCTGCTTTCTTTAAATCTAGAGGGTGACTTTATAAGTACACGAAACATTTGATAAAAGTCAAACATATTTCGACATGGGCCTATTTACTAGAAATTTTTACTATTAAAACGCGAATTCTATTCAAAGCAGCAACACTTTTCAGAAAGTACAACGCATACTGAAACAATTGATTGAATTTTTAATTTAAATAGGGTATGCCCTTGCGATATTGAAATTTCTTAATGGCCTACATTCAGTGCACGTACTATGCATTCATCACGTGACTGTCCATCGATGGGACAAAACTTCATACAGTAGGTTATACTATAAGCTATTTCCATAAACTAAAACAGCTGAAAAAATATATAAAATTATTCAGTTTTAATTTTTAAAAACAATTCCAGTTTTTGCACTTCTTTTTTCCGTTGATTTCTCATAGTAAGCCTTAACAGTGCTGCGTATATGATCTATTTTAAAATCTATATAGCCGAGAAAAATAAGCCTATAATATTTTTCAATGTTGAAGTTGAAAACTGTACATAAGCAATTATATAGACAAACAATAAACTTTAAAATTAAAAATAATAGAAATATATAACATGAATTTAAGCCGTTTCATTTAAATTTATTTACATAAAAGACACTGAGGCACCATCATAAGTGTAAAATATTGGTAAGGTATGTGAAAGACTTTCAACGTGTTGAAGTAAGATCATGCCACTGTTCACATCAAGCACTTCATTTGGTTACTCGGTGCTTTACACTTTTATTGCCTATCCGACCTATCTCAAAACGTGTTCAAGGAAATTCTGAATATTTATAATATACGTATAAAAATTAACCTGGAAGTCACCTTTTACTAGCTCAATGACATGCTTGCAATTGTAACTTTTCAAAAGTCCAACCAATCTCACACTTACGCCAGAAATAAGCAAATACCCACATTAGAGAAAAATTCGTTTAACAGGTGATATATTTGTTCATAAAAGGGAAAATAATACTGGCTTTGTCAAACATGTAGTAAAACGCCATTGGAAGAGATATCTTGTTTTCGCGCTTTCAGTACTTTTAGTTCTTTGATTTGTCTTTATTTTTTTTATTAAATGGATGTTTATGCATTTGGTTGATGTTTAGGTTTCCCCTTCGTTTTTGAAAAAGAACAGGGCATCTACTTTGCGACTGACATCGAAGATACATGTATCTGATTCTGAAAGTAAAGATATTAACTGAACTTATGTAGTAATCACAAGAATTCGTTTCTTGAAGAGGTCAACAACACAATGGCATGACTTTATTGTTAGTCAGTGCATTTTTTTATATGTCTTGTGTATTTTGTTTCTTTTTTTATGAAAATATAAAGATAAAAACAAACATTCCTTTATATAGATACACTTATTTAATATGCATCTACTATGTACTAGTTTTACACGTACCTTAATCGTAGTCTCAGAAGCGTTTATTTTAAAGGTGTAAATATATTGGTTTTAAAGATCTATAGTGATAGATCAATCCAGATTTCACGTGGTCAACCGTCAAGTAAACCATCCCGAATTTCATTAAAAAGAAACTTTTAAAATGCCTAACAAGAAATTTCTCAGTAAGTAATTGTTCTAACATATAAGCTTGTTGTTTTATACCAGTTTTTATCTGCGAGTATCGGTTGGCTTTTTAATCTGCTCGACATATCCATACACATGTAAACAAACTTCCATGCTTCAATGGTAAATATAAGAAAATCATATTTACATAGTGTTGTCAAATCGGTTGAAAATCAGAATCGATTAATCGGTAACATCGGTTGACCCAAACCGACTGATCATCGGCCAATAATCGAATCGGTAACCCTTTGCATAAAATAGGCATTATATTTCATATAAAATTTAGAATTTTATTTAAATAATGTAAGTAAAGTTGTATTGTACAGATCTAAATTCTAAAAACAGTATATATACAGTTTGATTAACAATTTCAGTAATACAGACTTTTGCATGATTAGGAATTACTTGGCCTGGGAAACATAAGCATTGACAGATCAGGTTTTAATTTTCAAGATCATCTAAAATATATATCAAATTAATTTTTTAAACTGTGATAAGACATTTGATATTGCAAATCCTTGTGATTACACATGAAATGAAAAGTGAATTCCCCCAAATACTGATAACTAATATATTTCATTTATACAAGTAGTTTACATGTAGTTTCTTTTGTTTAGAAATACAATTATCATTATCTTACGATTTATTTTAAACAGATTTTAAGTACTCGTACATGTATTTTAAAATAGGTAGTAGAGGACACCACTTGGAAGATATATATTTTTATAACAATAGTCTGTTCTTGAAATAAAAGTGAGAAAACTATTAAATAAAGGATATGTGCTTAAATATACCGATTAATCGATTGTTAAAATCTCCAATCGATTGTCTAAAATCGACAGCCTTTCCGACCGATCATCGATTATAAATCGATCATCGTGACAACACTATATTTACATGTACAAGATACCTGGAAATTAAAGTATTAAGTAAATCAATTAGGTTATTACACTTTTTTGTTCACTAGTCCTAACCGACCCAGAGTTTCTGAAAACCAAATATTTCTATCAGTCATTCGGACTGATGACTTAATTTATGCATTCTAGGTACCAATTCGAAGCATATTCTATCAGTCTGTTAAAATATTATACGTATATTTTATGATATAATTCAAAACAATATGGCATTGAATGTGTAAATCTTTTCGTTGCTCATCAACATTGATTGTGATACCATATGGAAACTCTGCCGACCCACTTACAGGACATGTCTATGAACTTAAAACAAAAAATGTAAAATAGGCCTATACTGCTCTATTATTCAGCTTATTTGATAATTGCATTTTTTATTTTCTCAACATCAGGAGAAGATTTCAATTAATATGTTGATGATGCAAGTGTTAGGGCGAGCGCAGATAATTATACAGTTTTAATTTGGATCAGGCTCGGCAAACCGTAGGTGACAATTGGTGCGTCTTAACAATGACATCACACGACGCTAAATTTAAGTAGCAATGCCAAACCGAAGCCTGAACTGTGCTGACTTTAAGAGAAGGACATAATTTTATTTATTATTTCTCTGCAATATATTCATTTAATCAAAGCGAGTTTATTTTTTGTTGAATTTATGTTCTTATTTCCACAAGAACGTAACTTTAAGAAGCTATGTATTAATTGTGGGTCCAGAAATTACTGAAGAAAAAATTGTTTGGATCAATGTGTAAGTCTTAATTTTCTCTTTGCCCAGGTGTTTTCTTTAGAGCTCACATTGCGAGCTGCCCTATTGTTAATCATGGCCTAATTAAAGTTTTTTTATAACTAGTGAAATCAAATTGAATTCATCTTTGCAACTTCCATGCATAAATTAAGAATTTTTAATCTGTTTTGGCTCCCTATAAACTGTTTGAAGATAATGCCACTAAAAATTTGGCTGAATATTATAAGATAAATTTTCGGGACGCACTTCATTTTAACTCGATTCTAGTCAGTAAGGTAACAGTTTTCCAAATGCACCTGTTGTTTGGTATTCATATTCATAAAATAAGCAAATAAGGGAGATATTTAGAAAAGCAGAGATTAAACAATTCATAAAATAATTAAAGGTTTATCTAATCAATAGAAGTAGATAGATCTTAAAGAAATAAGAATATTATAATGTACATGTATAAGAACGCTCAAAAACATGGAATTAAAATCATTGACAGGTGATTGATTATAAATGACAAAATATGACAGAAAAGCAGTCTTCTCATTGGTTGCAAGGATCTTGCCTTGTTGAAACAATGTATTTATCACATTTTCAGTGGCTAGTGCAAAGAGTTTGTGGTTCAGCAATTTTAAGCAGACCAAAACTTCTTAGCTTGTGAGAATGTGAATTGTGAAGTACCTAATTCTTGCAGCCCTACAGCTGACATAAAATACTTGTGATGTGTATAAGATATTTATGTTTTGTAGATAAGAAGAGTAAAAGGGTGTCTGCTGCAAGGAGATACAAAATAGAGAAACTGGTATTTGCATGAAAAAATGTTGTTTGAATAACTTTGAAAACGGAACATGAAATTTGTATATTAATGTAATGAAAGATCATTCAGTGTATAAAATGTGGGGAATGTAGTTGATCTAACTTGCTATTATTTAGTAAAATTTAATCAAGTTAAACGTTTCTTCAGCTAGTCTTCACTAGGGATTTTATCGGTATACAGGTATATCACGATTTTTTGTTGAGTGATACGTATCATGATACAGAGACCTAAATACCGGTCTTTAGGTACATATTATAAAGTCCAGAAATTAGTCATATATTTGTTCAATCTTTCAAATTACAAATACAGAAAGTATAAAAAATGTTGTAAAAAGTGAAAAGAACGACATCTTACCGTCCAAACATAATTGATTTTATATACATAAAAATTTCAAGAAAGTAAAATTTTGTTTTCTATCATATTTTTTAGAAAAATAATGACTTTTCATAGAAAATCATCGTAAAAACTTTAAGAATATCATGATATTATCGTGATATTGCGGGGGAAATCGTGATATATCGTGATACGAAATTTTTGGCGATACCCATCCCTAGTCTTCACCTCTTTGGAAAACATATAGTCTAACAATAGGAAACAAAAGATATTTATATATTTTAACTTTAATTTTAGCGTAAGAAGATGACATGTACATTTATCATGTTTATTAGAAGTGTTATAAGTCTGACATTTTATCTATATATATCATGTGATAATAAATATATTTCTTTCAATAACATTACATGCATGTGGTATATTGTGTGGTATATTGTAGGTTCGTCAACACAATAAAAAAGCCAAGAAAGAAGCCAAGAAAAATCCCAACAAATTTGTCAGTAAGTATAGAAGCTTTTATTTTTAGAGTTCATTGAATTTTAATGTGAAATATTTATTTCTTTCATCTTTATACATGAGATGAATGTGTTAGAATTAATAAAAACAAATATTCATGCTAAGAAAAACATACAGTGCCTAGATTTTATCCTAAAGAAAATATAAATCAGTTTGTGGTCAATAAAATATAATAAAGCATAGAAATTTAATATAAAAATTTCACTTATATATGTTATATAAATATATCATTACACTGCATGTGGTAATAACTTTGTTTATAAATCTATTAATTATATTGTTTATAAAGCTGTCAGAATTTCTGTAACAAACACAAACTCACAAATAAAATTAACCAATTGACCAGAGAGAGAAGCCAGTTGAAAAAATAACCTAGGTATCCCAACTAAAAAAAATCCAGTCTGTCTTTATATATGATAGCTTAAATTCAGAGATAATATGCCATTTGAAGCACTTTGTTTTTACAAGGTTAAGAATTTGAATGGAATCAAAATTAAGGTGTGAATTTCTTTAGCAAATTAGGAAATTATCAAATGTTTAAATTCTTTTAATTTTTCAATCAGCAATCTTGAAAAAAATCTTACAAATGATCTAAAGGACAAAATTTTGTTATAAACACAAACAGAGTTCAACTGAAAATTCTAAAAGCAATTTGTTTAATGTGCATTAATGGGTTAAATTGACTATCGGGGATATAATTACCCAAGCCAACGTGTTTAAAAACGTGATAGAATCGTGACAAGTTTAAAATGAAGCCTATTACAGTGTCAATAAGGCTGTTGGGGGAGGATTTGATGGCTATGGCCGCATTACACAGGTGGCCGTGAATTCCAGTTAAAATATTAGGAGAAATCATCACAGAAGTGGCTGAAATATTTTGGGTTAAGACAAGTTTGACTGTAAAATATGTTGATGATGCAAGCGTTAGGGCGAGAGCAGATAATTATTCAGGTTTAATTTGGATCAGGCTCGTCAAAGAGTGACAATTGGTGCGTCTAAACGATGAATCACACGACACTGAATTTAAGTAGCAAAACCAAACACAGCTGAACTGAGCTGACTTTAAGTGAAGAACATAATTTTATTTATTATTTCTATATATATCCATTTAATCAAAGCTATGTTTATTTTTTGTTGAATTTATGTTGTTATTTCCACAAGAACGTAACTTAAAGAAGCGATGTACCCCTTTGTGGGTCCAGAAATTATGGAAAAAAAATTGATTGCAATGTGTAGTTAAAGCCCAGGTTTGATTCTGTCAGAGCTCACATTCTCAATACGAGCTGCCCTGTGTAATTATGGCCTTATGAAAATAGTTTTTTTTATAACTAATGAAATCAAATTGAATTCATCTTTGCAACTTCCATGCATCAATTAAGGATTTTCAATCTGTTTCGCTCCCAATAAACTGTTTGAAGATTATGACACTAAAAATTTGGCTGAATATTAAAGATAAATTTTGGGACGCACCTGATTTTTACTTATAACCAGTAAGGTAACAATTTTCCAAATGCACCTGTGTTTCTTATCCATTGTACATGTTGTAAACAAATGGGTGATATATAGAAAGCAGAGATTAATCAAATTCATAAAATAAGTGAAAGGTTTATCAATGGAAGTAATTATCTTAAAGAAATAGAACATAATGTATAAGAACGTCAAAAACATGGAATAAATTACAATCATTAACAGGTGATTGATCGTCTTTGTTTTATAAATGAAATGAGAGCAGTCTTCCATTGGTTGCAAGGATCTTGCCTGTAAGAAGCAATGATTAATCACATTTTAAGTGGCTTGCAAAAATTGTGGTTCAGCAATTTTAACTGAATATAATAGCTTGTGAAGATGTGAATTGTGAAGTAAAAAATTCTTTTTTACAGCTGACATAAAATATATGTGACGTGTATAAGATATTTATATTTTGTAGGATAAGAAGAGTAAAAGGGTGTCTGCTGCAAGGAGATACAAAATAGAGAAACTGGTACAGTGTACATGTATTTGAAAATATCTTGTTTGAAAGTAACTTAATTATTAATGTAATGAAAGATCATTCAGTGTATTAAATATGGGGAATGTGTTGATCTACCTTGGTATATATTAGATAAAAGATGTTTCCTCATCCCTTTTGAAAAACCTAGTTAGCAATAAGAAAAGAAATGTATTTATTTTACTTTAACAATATAAGATACTCTTTTTCATGACATATACATTTGTTAGAGATGCAATAATTCTTACATTTTAATTATATATATCATTTATGTTAATATTCATGCAGTAACATTACATGTGATGTGTGTGGTATTTTGTAGGTTCAGCACAATAAAAAAGCCAAGAAAGAAGCCAAGAAAAATCCCAACAAATTTGTCAAAATAGAAGCTCTAATCTTGTCATTGAATTTTAATGTAAAATATTTATTTCTTTCAAATAAAATCTTAAATAAGTGCAATTATACTGATTGAAGAGATAGAATGTGTGAAAATGACAACACAAGCAAATAAAGTCTGCTGCTAATGAAGGGATGGAAATCTGGAGAAAGGACTGGTTAGGGTATCACAGGATCAGTTGTGGTTGACAGACAAAGGAAACAGTTTTTTTTTGTATGAGATGCAACATGTGCAACTTGAAAGATTAACAAATTAAAGTGATTTTTTTTTAAAACCCACTAAATATCTTTTATTCTTGCATGAATAATATATAAATGTATTTATTTGGAGTGCATCCATGCATGGATATGATGCAGTATTAGAATTATTATTGCCATGTGTATTTATGAATCACGATTTTGTAGGAAAGAGGAAAGATCCTGGCATCCCAAACAGTTTGCCGTTCAAAGAAACCATACTAAGAGAAGCTGAGGAGCGTAAAAGAAAGGTGGGTATATAGGAGTATCAAATTAAAAAAAAAATCAGCAAACTGTTTTAAAATGATGAATTTGGATCTAAGAATTTAAGGTTCATATTTGTTAAGCATTTGCACATTCACAAGGTCAAGAAGTTTATGATTTATGCATATCATTTATGCATGGAACATGAAAGTGAACTCGGAAATGCTTAAAACCTATGGTAGAAAGATGTAGTACTCAATGACATTCTTTTTAAACATAACCATGATGACTGAAAAAAATTATTTATCAGTAAGTAATTCAGTAAACACAATAAGTTAAAGCAATTGAATGTGTGTTATATAAAGATGATACTGGTGCTATCAACATTATGTTTGAAAAATACAATTCTATTATTTAAAATTGAGGAATATTTTGTCATAAAGTGACAGATCATTCAAATTCTCACCTCAAACACCTCAAGTCTTTGACAAATTTGAAATCTGAATTTGATAGCAATTTTTTTTTTAACAAAGATGCAGACACTTGGTCATCTTTCATTTTTCTGAAAGTTTGAATGAATAACAACTTATTTTGTACCTTAAATATATGTAGATAGAAGAGGAAAGGGAAAGACAAAAAGAAAGAAGAAAAAGAGAAAGAGAGAAACTGCAGAATAAAAAGCGTAACTTGACGTCATTGGTTAAAGATGCAGAAAAGAAGACACAGGCTTATGAGAGAAAGGTATCTCAGAATCATTCCTATACATGTGTTGCATGCATCTTGGAGAATGTTTGATTTCAAAGTACTTTATAGAGGATTATTTTCACCCCTTTCTATTTTCGTCCTTTCACACTTGGAAACAATTTTGCCCTGTTTTAAATTCGCCCAGTTATGATTCTATTAAGAAATCAGGCTGTGTATTTTTAATTTGTTTTCCCCGACCTGGGTGAGGCAAATGGGGCGAAAATAAAATGTGGGCAAAATTTCCCTGTATACAGTATTCCCTGTGTAGTTAAGATTGAGCTCCTGTGTGAAAAAAGTTTAGGTGGCTCAGATCAGGTTCAAGATATTGTTTATTTTTCATATTTTTTAGTTCTTAAAAAAATTCATATATTTACAAATGAAACTTCAATATTTTCTAGCAGTTTTGTATGCATGTATGTATTGTCATTCTCTTGATTTGAATATCAGAATTTACAAAATAGTTGCACGTATTGAATAAAATGCAGGGACATTTTGAAATGTATGAAATAAAAGCAAATTTTTTTTTTTTTAGAAGAACATCAATGAATCCTCCCACCACCAGTTTTCAGGAGGCAAAGCTGTAGAGACCTCCCTAAAAGCTTATTATAAGGAGTTCAGAAAGGTCAGGGAAGTTTTAAAGTTTCTTCACTCCTTATCATTGATTTAAAGAAAACACTGATTCATAGTTATATTTTTTTAAGACTCATTATGGGTTACATATAGAGAGCAGTTGTCTTCAGTCGAACTGTGTTGTTGTGTTGTATAGGTAATGACCAGATTAAAAGTGATATTTCCCTCAGTAGAACTATTTATATCTTGTTGTTGTAGGTAGTGGATGCCGCTGACGTTATTTTGGAGGTGTTGGATGCCCGTGACCCTCTCGGCAGTCGATGTTCTCAAATGGAGGACGCCATTATCAGCAGTGGAACCAACAAAAAACTGGTTTTGGTCCTCAACAAAATAGGTCAATAACTTTACCTTATTCATACCTTGCATTTCAATTAAAGTTAGTCATATAAAACCCTCCAGTAAAGCATGTGTAGAACTCAATAGTGTGGGAGAAATGGGAAATTACGTGTACTTATAATTTAGGTATATTCAAACTGAATATATTTGTGATTTCATAATGATCCTGATATTACTGAAATTTTTATGAGAAAACAAATAGAAAACATGAATTTAAAAATAGTCTTTTATTTACCAGGTATGGTAGGCAAAAATAAGTTTAGCCAAGATTATAGATAAAAACATTTTTCATGCCTTTAGATTTAATTCCCCGGGAGAATGTAGAAGATTGGTTAAAGTACCTGAGGAATGAGTTTCCAACGATCGCCTTCAAGGCTTCCACACAAACACAGAATGAAAACCTGGTAAGATCAATGGGCTTTACATTATCAATTTAGACTGTACTGAGATGTGAAATTGTTGCTTGAAGAAACAGAAGTCAGAACAGGTATTAATGGGATACCCATGGTTTTCATAAATTCAGGCTTATGCAATAAACTTAAATGGATGCTATGTATTTCCTGTAGAGTCAAACCAAGGTTTCCCTGAAGCATGCCAGTGAAGATCTTCTGAAGTCCAGTCATTGTATTGGAGCAGACCTCCTGATGAAATTACTGGGCAATTACTGCAGAAACCAAAACATTAAGACGGCCATTAGGGTCGGAGTTGTAGGTATGGCCCTAATGTTTAGTAGAGGTCTCTATAACTAACTTTCAAGAATGAGTGAATCTGAACTGAAGAAACAGAAGTTTTTTATTTCACAGATGTTGCTAAATCTTGTGGCCGAATGTAGCTGAAACATGTTGAAATATAATTTTTTTAATTGATATATCTTTTTGTATGGCGAAAATAATGCTGATCAAATGATTTTGTTTAAATAATTTATAGTTATTTTAACAGCAATTTGATTCAGGTATATTTTATTAGCTTATGCAAGGTAATTTCTTTTAGCAGATTAAGTCAGAACAACACGTACCTTTTGAATTAGAGAAGATATAAAGTAACATGCTAAAAAGAACTTTTATTCGTAAAAAAATATATATATATTTCATCTCACCATGTCCTACAGTGTACATAACTAGAATGCTCATGATGCTAATTAAATATTTGATTTAATATGCATTGTATGTGTATTTTGTTTTCAGGCTTGCCAAATACAGGAAAAAGTAGTTTGATTAATAGTCTGAAAAGGTCAAGGACTTGCAATGTCGGGGCAATGCCAGGAGTCACTAAGTAAGATATTTATCTTTTATACCTATATTGTGCATTTATTGTTACCCTTAGTAAATGATACCAAGAATGGAATTTACGAAAAGGGATTTGAGTGTCTCATATTGTGATTTTATACTCTGGAATCAACAATGTTCGTGGATTCCATGGGTCACCCTTATCCATGAACTGACATCCCCAAAAACATAAAATTTATTAACATTTTGATTCATTGAATCTTTGTTGTAAACAATTAACCTAGAAAATAATGCTCTCACATACAAGTAAAATTTTGCTTTTCCTTGAATATTAACTTCCAAGAATTAAAATTTGATTCCACAGTATATATTAAAGTAAAATATTGTTTTTAGATTGAATATGAAATGTAAAAAAAAAAAAAAAAAAAAATAAGTTATAGTAAAATATGTATATTTATGTAAAACTATGTATTTTTAAGCTAAACAAAATTTTCACAAATTGTATTAGATTCTTTTGTTCTATAGTATCTTGATACAGTAATAGGCATGAATTGATAAGTTTCTGAGCAGTGGGTTTTGAAAAATACTGCAGAATAATATTTTGCTGAAGTAAAGAGTGATTTACAGTACAGTGTTTATAATGTATGTTTTGTTGCTTAGATCCATGCAGGAGGTACATTTAGACAAACACATCAAGCTACTGGACAGTCCAGGGGTTGTCATGACAACAAGTTCCTCAGACACATCAGTCATTCTCAGAAACTGTGTCAAGGTCAGTCACAGCATAATTATGTCATTGGTTTGACTTTAGACAGGAATTATATTAAAACATTAAGGAAATGTTTTTCCCATTTATTTCTCAGCTAGCTAGGTCATGTGACAGCTTTACAAGTTTTGGTATTTTTAGAGAATCTGCTATGAATATGTTGAAAAATAATCATTCTTTAAGAAAAATCATTATGCTTTGAGTTTATCAGTTTGAATTAAATATCTATTCATAATTTTTTTTTCAGCTTGAGAGTTTAGAAGATCCCATTGAGCCCGTTGATGCCATTTTAAAACGCTGCTCTAAGGATCAGGTATACATGTAGTACTGTACAACTTCTAAATGATTGAAGCATTGAAAGGTCAACAGTATTTATAAAAGACACAATTTTTAATGTTATTGAATAAATGTGACATCTATAAAGAAAAACTTTCTTCTTTTGTGTAGTTGATGCTTCATTTTAAAATACCTGACTTCAAAGACACCAGTGAGTTTCTTTCCCTTCTGGCAACACGCCAAGGAAAGCTCAAAAAAGGTGGAATTCCAGATATTAATAAAGCTGCTAAGATGGTTCTTCAAGAGTGGACTTGGTAATGTATTGAGTCCAAATTCTTGTGACAGATGCGTACAGTTATTTGATATTTATAAGGAGAAAAAATTCCCCACATTTGTGTTTTAATTGAAGTAAAGAAATCGTAAAAGTGCCAATATACACAATAAAAATGTTTAAAAGCAATCTGTCTCTTAGAATTAATTATGCCAAAGTTAAGTTCATTTGGAGAAAAAATTAAAACTGATTAAGAGTTTGATACAATGAAATGCTGAGATGATGTGATGATCAAAGTAGGAAGAAAAGATTGTACAATAAACTGGAAGCTCTTTCTTTTTTCAGTGGGAAAATAACATACTACACCCATCCACCTGAGAAACAGATGACCCACATCAGTGCCTCCATTGTACAGGAAATGAGTAAAGAGTTTAACATTGATGAGATTTTACAGGAGGAAAACTCAATACTGGAAGGTAAAAGTTTAAGATTGACAAGATTCTAATTTAGGAAAACTCCATCCAGATTCGAAAGTACACTTAATTGAAAACAAAGCTACGGCGAGATTCAACTTTTAAATAGATTGTATTTTAGGACTATAGAGGTTCTAATAATAGACTTGAGGAAATATGTGTACAATGTACCAGTTAAATCTATATTCTGGGTATTTTATCTTTGAAAATTAAAAAAAAATCAGTTTGTACATCTTTTGATATTTATTTAAAATTCTTCTTAATGTTTTGTTGATTTTGATGTGAAAGAACATCTGATGGCAACAGGTTAAAAATTCAGGATGTCTTGAAAAATTATCCATAGGTAAGGGACATCAAACAGTTATTGTAATTAAGCTACACGTACATTGCAAATAACTGTTAGTTTTGTTTAAATGAAATTAGGATTGACTCCTAAGACATCAGCACATATTTTGGTGGACTCACTTGGTCCTGCTAAAATGGTGACTTCTGAGGAAGAAATTAAAGATGATGAGGATGATAACATGGAGGAGGAAGAGGAGGAAGGCAGCGAGGAGGAGGAAGATATGGAAGATGGTGATGAAGAGGTAAAAATAGATGTCAGGGTGACAGAATGTGTTAACTTTCAAAATGTATGACCAGGTCTTAATGCTCAGCTTGTTTGTCAAAAATGTGTACTTCAATGTTATTAAAACATAAATGTCCCCTTCCCTTTAAACATTGTTTAACATGTTTTTTTTTAATTCTGCAGCTGAAAGCAGTTTCTGTTCCTGTAAAATCAAGTAGTGCATCCTCACGAAAATCATCAGTGAGTAACGAAGCTTCACAAAAACAGCCTGAAGGAAAGCAGAGAGTGGGGCTCAAACAGTTAAACAAGGACAGGAAAAAGGATTTTAAAAAGATGAAGAAACAGAGAAAAAGAGCAGGTCAGAAAATGTACATTACGATATTGCTTTAATTTGTTGAAATTCAATTTAATCAGTAGATGTAGTGAATACATTTTTACAGCTGTTACTTTATATCTATGTGTATATTTTTTATTGTTGTTTAGGATTTCAGAATTCAATTTGATTATCAAGTGAGATATGAATTAATTAAACAGTTGTAACTTGTATCTCTGCATGTAATACTTCTCTATGTACCTGCATACATCTGCTAAAACACAGCAAAATACAGATTTTTCATTGCTTCATACAGTATTTTAGACTTAAGATTAATAGGTTTATTTATTATCTTTCAGATAAAGTAGCTGGGGAATTGTCAGACGCCTTTACATCAGCTTTCAGTGGACAGAATGATGAGAATTATGATTTTAATGTTATGACTGAATAAAAATGGTATATATTTTAAAAAGAGACTTTGTGTTTATTTAATGTTCTCACATACATGTGCATGAGTAAGAAAAACATGTTGAGGTTGTTTTTGACTTCTACATGTACAGATGTAGCGATATGGTTATTGCAGAGATGACTGATTGATTGTGTATTGTTTTATGTCCAATCAAGAATTTTTCACTAATGTAGAGGCGTCATCATACACTGGTGAAGGGCTTCTAATGTAGACCTTTACTCAGCACTCGATGCCATTAAGCATTGAGGGTTCTTTATCCTGCCAATGAAAGACCTGCCACTTTCATTTCAATTTGCTGAGCGCTTGGTGAAGGAACGGTTGCTACTTAATTTTTAGCTCTACTGGTTGTGATGATTACTCAAAATAGAAGCTTTTGTGAAATCCGATTAAAACGCTACTCCTACAGTTTTGGTCGGATTTCAAAATAATTTTGCACACAAGATTGAGATGATTAAACCGAGATACATAATTTATAATTAGAATAATCTAACTGTATCCCGGGACAAGCCTTCTTAACGCATTAGAGTAGCTAGTTATCGCCCGTATTTATTTTACTACATTACGAGTACACGGAACGAATTCTAGCGAAAACAAGAGGCCCTCGGGTCCTAAACGTCATCATGTAACAACTTTCCAACAAATTAATTTGGTTTGTGTCTTAAACCAGATTCCATGAAATTCATAATTTTGATAGAGACACCATTGCCCATTTTAATTATACACGCAGGATGCTATAACATGTATAACTTTGATTACTTTTAGTACTCAGAGGGAGAGTAGGGGAACAAAAATGCATTTCCATTAAGCAGTAATAATCAGTAGTGCCCCCACCCCACAGGAACCCCTTACCCTGGGGCCATTAATTTCACAATTTTGGAAAAGGCACCCTTACTATCATAAATGTGTGATTAATACCAAGGAACATACTAGTATTTTAAAGCATTTATTCATTTTCAGTACATAATTATTAGAGCCCCCAACCCTTTCTTCGGTAACCCTGACACTGGGACATTGAAATTCACAATTCTTGAAGAATTATCTTTTGTGATTATTTACATAGGTCATTTGTATAAAACCCAGGAGCAGAGGAGATTTTCAAACAATTATGCATTTTCACTATATAATCAGTAGATCCCTGCTCTAACACAAGAACTCCTGACCAAGGGGCCTTGAAATTGACAGTTTTGGGAGAGGCATCCTTCCTCATTATAGCTATGTAATGCATAGGTCATTTGATAAAACCCAGTAGCAGAGGAGAAGATTTTTATAACAATTCGTGCATTTTAACTTTATAATCGTTAGAGCTCTGTCATTACACCAGAGCCCCTGGCCCAGATGCCATGGAATTCACAAATTTGGAAGAGGAATCCTTCTTCATTATAGCTATGTACATTTACCATTCATTTGTTTAATACACAGTAGAAGAGGAGAAGGTTTTCAAACAATTCATACATTTTTCACTATATTATCATTAGATCCCCGGTCCCACGTGGCGCAGTGGTTAGAACGTCTGCTCTAGAGTCGCGAAGCAAAGAGTTGATCTTTATGTGGACGTGGAGACCGGTCCTTCGAACGAGACCGTATAAACCTAGGTTCCGTGTCGCAGTAGGTGCTGTCACGAAAAAGACACCCCCCCCAATCACTGGCCCTATAACTGCCGAGTTTTGGACAAATTTTGCGGCTCTCCACCTGCAAGTGGAAGCGTCTCCACATGAGTTAAAAATTCTTGAGAGGGACGTTAAATATAAATTATACAATCGATCAATTACCAGATCCCCACTCTGACACCAGAACCCTTGACCCAGTGGCTACGAATGTCACAATTTTGCTGCTGTTTGGCTGCTTGATGTCCAGGAGTCAAGGAAAATTTTTTTTCTTCTAAAGAATGCATTATTTTTAGTGGTTTTAGCCTAACCCTCAGGTCCTAGCTGGGCAGGGGCTATGAAGTTCACAATTTCTGTTTCCCTAGATGCTCTATGCCTAAATAATTTGAAATTGATTCTGTGGTTTCAGAGAAGAAGCCGAAAATGTTCCATTGTTAACACATAAGGCACGGGGGACAAAAACGGATAGCAATCACCTGAGTGACTCAGGTGACCTAAAAATGTTTGAACACATTTTTATAAGTGAAGAACTTCTTCAGCTCTAGAAGAATCTTAAGTGTTCAATAAAGTTTTATTGAAAAAAAAAACAACATGAATTTGAATTGTAAAATACATATATATACAGTTAAAAACGTTTTAATGGAACACAATACTATATACATGTAAACATATTATGTTATAGTTTGAATTCTTTTAAAACTGTTTTCCTCGAAACTGTAGATGCTTCCAGTGAGATGAATGCCTGAAAATTAAAATGTTGCATTTTTAAGAAGATCTTCATACTCATGTAATGGTATGTCACTTGGAAAGACATCATTTTGGTAAGTTCGAAAAACTTGATTGAAATCAAGTCGGCTACGGAAAGTTCCTTTCCATTTACGAATTTCAGAAATGGGTGTATTTAAAATAGCGTTGACCACCTTCTTGGATCTTATGTCTCCATGTCTGGTTAACACATCCCAGTATGCATACTGCTTTGAAGACTGATATCCAGGATCTATTTGTGAGTTAAGTATGGAACGCTGCATTGATAAAAGACAGTTTCCGGAAAGACCTTTTATGTGAAGAGTGAAAGAAAAAGGTTTCATTATCTCATGCTCGTATAATGACGTTATTGTTAATAATGGTATTAAGGCACTTTTGAAAAGAACTGTTTCTTTACACCGTCGCTTTAAATGTTTCATCTTCGCTATGATTAAGAGACAACGCTCACTGTTCTTTTTGTGCTGAATTTCACCTTGTAACTTTTTCAATTCAGTCTCTAACATGTAATATTCCATCATGTATTTATATTTATATTTTTCTGGATTTTTCCAATAAGAAATTAACTGTCTGCCGAAACATTCCAAATCTGATGCTGAAGGACTAGCTACGTACTTTTTGCAAACCTGACACATCTCTTCATAGTCATGTTGTGATTTTAAACCACGTAACTTAAACATCTGGGATATCATCAACAAGAATTCTTCTTCGGCTTTAGCAGCACAGATCAGCAAAGCGTTTGTGTTTTCAAAATTTGATAATTTTTGTTTGCATTTCCAAAGGACAGAACCTTTTGGGTATACAAATGTCTTGAAATCATATGCAAACTTTAAGAATAATGCAGCAGAAGCGTCGTTTAAATTTTTAACCCATTTTATATCTAGGAATGAGGACGGATTATGACTAAAGACACTTAAGAGGTACGCTGTAGAAATGTTAAGATGGTTTATGCAGTTAAAATTTATTTCTCCAAAGTTTTCTTTTATAGCCTCTAAAATTTTTTCAAGTCCCTTTGCAGCAGCGATGTGCGAAAAGCTAAGTGTTTTTGCCTTAATATCGCATATTTGCATAGCTGTCCTAGTCTTAAGAAGTGATGTTTCGTTTACGATGTATTCTTCAATATATCTATGCTTTCTTTTTCGTTTAAAATCAGGAAGATTATTGTCCTTGATGTTTGGCAATAACGAGGTGCTTGATAATGACAAGTCTTCGGAGAACGAAGCCCTGATTTTGAGATAATCCGGAATACAAGGGGCATATTCAACTAGCAACTGTAGAACATCCTTACCGTCTTTGGTTTTGACATTTACAGACATTCCAGAATTTATTAAGAAATTGAATCCAATGGAATTACCACTTACAACTGTTCTGTGTAACGGATTGAAACCTTCAGCATCATAGCAAAAATCCATATCTTCACAGTTCATCTTGGATAAAGAAAATAAGGAGAGGTGAATCCTGAAAGATCCCTTCGGATCCTCCATCAATTTATGAAATGTAAATGTTTTTGAATAGTCACAACTGCACTTCATGACATCAGAATTATATTTCTTTAGAAAAATTAGGTATCCAGGATCTATGTAATCCAGTGTTGGTAGTATTTCAAAAGAATCTATTAGGCTCACAATGAACTCATTCCTACTGTCTAAAGTTTGTTGAAATTTTGTGAACATAGTCTGAAGAATAAGCACATTCCCACGTTGAAAACAACCTTTAATATACATGGAAAGTTTTTTGTCCAATACAGTCTTTGCAAATGATGTTTCAAGAACTGAAAAAATAAAATATTGATGAGAATTCATCTTGCCGATTATTTCATTTCTACATTGAATGTCCAATGGTGGTAAGCAATACTTGCTTGGAATTGTTTTAGGGAAATCAATAATCTTTGGTAAATTCTTGAAGACTAAATCCAATATAGTTTCATTATTTATGTCTGAGAGACGTAAAAGGCTGTTCCAGATTTCCTGATTCAAATTGAAATTTAAATAAATTTGAAGAAAATTAATATTTCCATGAATAGCTGCATAATGCAAAGCAGTTCTCCCCATATTATCTTTAGAGAATAATTCTTCTCTAATATTTTTCAAAATGGATTTATCACAGTGTGTACAATTGTCAATGACAGATTTTGCTACTTCATTTTTAAAACTTTCACTCCGTGCAAGATAATGAAAAACACCTTGTTCATTGTTATCTAAGATTGGTGCAGAAACCATAGGTAAAAGATAATTTAGCAGGCCATATTGCTTACAAATGGCTGCAGAATGCAGTGGTGTTGAACCATTGTATGATTTTACATAATATTCAGTTTTAAAATGACTCCTTAGTTCTTGTCTCCCTCTACAAGCCAGATAATGTAATGGTGTGGTACCGTGTGGATCGCGCTCCGTCCAGAAGGCAGTTTTTGATAAATCATACATCATAACTATGTTCTGAGAACTTCCATACTCTGCAACCATGTGAAAAGTTGACATGTTGTTCAAACACATGTTATTGTCGTATTCCATTTCTTCTGCCTTACTTAGATCAAAATTATCCCTTTTCTGATATGCAGTAATACAATGCTGGGTAAACGAAACGTTGAGAGATATAAAATATTGTAGAATTTCTCTTCGGTCAAACCTTACAGCTGTCAAGAGAGGGTTTCTTCCACCAGCTTCCCTACATTGCAAACTTGTAGTCCCGTATTCCAGCAAGCGTTTCACAACCTCTGTATGTCCGTTTTGAATGGCTATTTCTATTGCTGTCTCGCATCGTATCATTCTTTTGTCATCCATACATATGTAGTTGAATGTTTTGAAATCAAACTCGTTGTCTATAACTTGCAAACGAGTCTGATGAAACTTGGTCCAATACATTTTTCCAGAGCATGGAAGACAGGCATCAACAGCTCCATGGTATAATAATAACCTTACAATATCCTCATGCCCATTTCTTGATGCCAGATACAAAGAAATGTTCAAACTACTACGAAATGCACATTTTTGATTCATGAGGAAATATTTCACGATTAAGGCATGTCCAAATTCTGATGCAAGGTGGAAAGAGTTTAATTTGCATGCACTTTTATGTTTTATATTCACTTTGTTCCGTAAGAGAACACGGACAATGTGAAGATGTCCATTTTGGGACGCTATATTCAAAAGGTTGTATTTCCACTGGAAAAGTAATTTGCTAATTTCGACAATATTATTTAATGTCGAGTTCATTATCCTTGGACCTTTCCTAGTAAAATTCACATCAGCTCCATAATTCAAAAGCGCATTAAGAGTATTGTGGTTTCCATACGCCGCAGCCACATAAGAAGCAGTTATATTTCCGTTATCGTACTCATCAACATCAGTAAAAGGTAATTTCAAATACAAGTTAAGAAAAAGGGCCATACTAGGGTAAGAATTCATCGTCAATGATGCTCTGTGAAGAAGAAATATTGAATTCTGATTAATACTTTTAGTTCTATATTCAATGCTTAAATGGTATTTTTTGCCATAATTAAGAAATGTATTTTTGAATTCTTGGTTTTTTGTGCATGCAACATAAGTTGTTAATAGTAAAATGTCAATTCCCTTGAAACTATGTTGTGCGTGAACTTTCTTTAGCAAGTATGTAGATAATTGAATACAACCGTTCTGTTTTGAAATGTAAAATTGTTCTCTTCTCCTGTCCTTTTTTGTTAAGAAATCAGAAAGCGTTTTATGTAGAATGACCATTTTTCCATTGGTCTGTCTGATGAAATGACTCAATTCGTTTCCCAGCATTTTTATAACAATCATCTTTTCAACATCAGTGGAAATATTAGCAATTTCGAAGACCTCCTCGTCAAATAGGGGTTCACTACTTGCACAAAGTATTTCCATTATTTTTCTTGAATGGCTAAATTTGACTTCATCTTTTTCAAATATTCTGTAGAGCTGAATATAAAATAATGTTTCCAGAGTTAGGGGATCTTGCAAAGAAAATTCTTCATTTTCCGACCAGAATTTCAAGGCATGTGATACAAAAAGCATATTTGCTTTTCCATATCTTACAGCTTTGTCGCTTATTTCGTTAATATCAGATGTTTTAAAGAAAGCTTGGATGCGTTGAGTTTCTTCCTGGTTAAAATATTTCATTTTTTCTTTGACTAGGAGACTATTATCTCTTTCATTTTTATTACTCTCAGGCATCAATTCATAGACGTTCACGTGGCGGCTTAATTGGGATATCGACGAGATATTACGACTTGAGATCAGAAATTTAATATAATTTGGAAACTTGGAAATTCTGTTTAGAAGAAGATGTAAAATATTATACTGTCCATACTCCATACACTCATCTAAAGCATCTATAGCAACAATATGAGTTGATGTCTCATTTGGTAATTCTTGCAGTGACTTGAGGATTAGAAAATCCAAACATCCTTCTGGATCATGAAGACATTTGCCACCTTCAAAATAATCTTTGAATCTTTGATTCTGTTCTATATGCCTTTTAAATCTGGGTATGCTTTGAGCAAAACCACCAGCCATGTTTTTGACAAATAATCCAGGCATTAATGTCTTTTTTGATTCAAAAGTACATATATGGAAAACAGAAATATTTTGGTAAATTGTATATCCAGCGCCTCGCCGATCGTCCTGACACACTAGATGAGACATTATTGCTGATTTACCATAGCCCATTTCTGCTATCATCATGACACCTTTTGAAGAAGAACTCATTTCATTTTCCAGTTCAAAAAGAAGCCACTGTCGACCCACTAGCTTACCATGTGCAGATCGATAGAATTGAAAGTCGATGTCCAAAGCAAATGGGTACTCGTAATCAACAGCTTTGCAACCTGTTGGTAAAATAAAGAAAAAAAAATTATCTTTATTTAAGTTTAGTTTCTTCTTCACATCTTTTCTTTTAATATTGTAAAGAAATGTATCACTCCTCTATATAACATACATTGCTTAAAAACAGAAAACGTAAAAGGAAGAAAAGTATCTTTGTCCGACATCTTACGTTTTTGTCAATAACTATATGGGTAAGCCTCAGTTTTATTCAGGTTAAATAATTTTGATTCACGGAGTATTTTGGCCGGTACACACTGGCGAGGATAGCCTTTTAATTCATGGAGCTTAAGTTCCAGTTTAACCATGTGTACACCTTTAATAATAGTTTAAGTTTTATTGAGCTTTACAAGTCTGACAATAGAACACTATTCTAGCTATTATAATTTCTAAATTCAAAACTTAGCAAAATTTTCACTCTCGACTCATGAAAGAAAAAATACCCAACAGTCAATATATCTTTATCAACTCATACACCTGGGTTGCTTGACGTAAACACAAATTATTTTTGAATAAATTAATAATGTGTCCAAAATTGATTCTGTTAAACCTTCTCTTATCAAGATCGCTAAAATAAACACAAGCCCTAGCAATGAAGCCTTTCATGGATCTGTTGTTAACAAACACAGACACTATAAGGACTGGTTCGCAGCCACAAATATTCGCGATGACGAGGATCCCGCGAATAACACGAAAAATTATCGCACGCAAATGTACTTTGGCTTACAGTTTTTGGTTCTCTTTATAATTTTTTCTGCTTATTTTTTTATGAGACATTTGTTTTTCTTGCTAAACTGATAATTTTGTGTAAGAATTTCTTATCGCAAATTTATGACAGTCTTAAGGCAGTATTCTTCTCTGGTTTCTGAGTAGATGAAATATTCAATGTAGATTTGCTTATATGTCTTATATATTAAGGGGAAGCATATTTAAAAGACCATAATTTTATTTTCTCATCACAATTGTACAACTTTAAATACTGTGGATCATTAAATTTTAGCGACACCTTCTTTTCACGAGATTGTCATTGACTCTTCGTAAGCGAGACATAATTTTCACGAATAGTTGTTATTCCTCTACATAATCGTATGCAATACTTTTATACACGAGAATTATATTTTTGCGAACGAATTATCTCGCGTAATTACACGGAAATAAAGTTCTCGTGCATAAAAAGTGATTTACAGTAGTAATGGTAAATTGTATTCCAAAACTAGAAGGGACTATATTTTTTGTGGCGTATGAAAATATCTTTTTTATCTCTCAAAATTATTATAGAACAACGAATTTAGTGAAAAATTTCACACACTCAACGACTTGAAGAATTTTTCAATCTAAGTACAGAGATGAGCCAAAACACATAGAAAGTGTTTTACTCTCTTAGTAACAATGATAAACGGTCAAAACGTTTGTTTTTGTATCATTTTGCATCTCAATATGACTTCTTTACCATATGTGAAAATAAAAAAGAAAACAAACATAGGACGCATATAAAAATAACTTAAATATCGTAAAAATTTAAGAAACAGAGAGAAATTCGGATAAGCAAAATCCATTTTTGTTAAACTTTTTGTGTCGATTTGGAAGTATCATCTTATAGACAGTATGGAATTTTCTTTTTAGGCAAAAGGAATAACATTAAATTTTAATCTTTTGAAATAGAAGACCAAATCGCATTATTGGATGCAGTCATTTTTATTCATAATGTTCAGGGAAACGTAAATGATCTTGACCTGACCTTGACCCTAGTAATGTAACTGATATTATCACTTAGTAATATTGTCTATGGCACGCCAAATTCACAAAAATGAGATAATCATAGTTTCACAATTGATAAACTAGGTTTATCGACTGTAAACTATAGTTTACAAACCGTAAACTATAGTTAACGATTCGTCAAGTATAGTTTTCATCTGTAAAACTATATTTAACGGTTGTTAACTTTAGTTTACGAATGTTAATTTAAGTTTATCAGTCTGTGATAAAGCGTTAACAATAGATTTTGTTGATAAACATAGATTCACCTTTGTAAATTATAGTTTACAATCGTAAACTATAGTTAAGTGTTGTTAATCATAGTTTCACAAATTGTGAAACTACAATTATCAGATCGTTAACTATAGTTAACGGTTTGTAAACTATAGTTTACAAATCGTGAAATTGTATTTATCAGATAATCTACGTTTTGCAATCGCAAATGATTGTTTTCGGTGTTAAGTATAGTTTAGGGTTGTGAAACATAGATTATCGCGTTAACTATGGTTTACAGATGTGAAATATAGATTAACGTTATCAACTATAGTTTACGGTTTGTAAACTATAGTTTACAACCGATAAACCTAGTTTATCGATTGTGAAACTATGATTATCTCATTTTTGTGAATTTGGCGTGCCATAATTGTCTTCTTGATTCTGTGAAAATTTCATCAATTTTTAAATACTTAGTACAGGAAATACAGTTTTGTGTGAGAAGAGTCCTCTATTGAAATGGTTATCAGTATGGTGATGGTTAACTTACATTATTTACATGTACCTTTGTTAACATTAAATTGCAGTTACGTACATTTGCTATATTGTTTGTATACTGCTCTGTCCTGTGTTACTGCAGCTGTAAGTTAAATGCTTGTTGTACATCTTATTCTTGCATTAGAAACACACTATTTCTGTGTCTGGATTTGTTTGCTAACGAGTGCTGTGTAGCATACATATACGTCTGACTTATCATACTGAACTGTGACTGAATGACTTTAAATGGCGGTCCTAAGATAAAGTATGTGAATAAAGGGATATGGAGGACAAATTTCTTTTGCGAACCCTGTTCATCTTTTACTAACCTTTTGGAAAACTGCCCTTCTCCTCCTTTACAAAGTATAAGGATACTAAGACGAGGATAACAACAGGAAAGATATGTTTACAAAGATTCCAAATTCCCTTTTTCTTTCTTCTTCCTGTACTGCCCGCTGACAGGTACACGTCTATTTCTCTTGGAGAGATCGCTATGTTATTGCTGAATTGTACTAAATGTCTGCAGAATACATTGGTATCGTTTTCAACATATTGAAGTTTTCTCTTCCTAAGTTTTTTCAGCAATGAAAGTGTAGATTTTGCAATTTCATAATTCCTAAGTGATTGATGTTGAAACATTTGAACAAGTTTATCTATTGTGCCCTTTAAACACTCGTTACTGATATTAAAAGAAACTGTGTGAGCGTAATGTTTGTTTCGTATGTTCCGAACGGAATCTATTAGTGATTTGTTTTTACCAATATCAAAATAGACACAGTTTTGAAACAAAGACAACATTGCTTGAATATCAAACTCGACCGGTGTACTTGAATGCCGTCTCACAAAAACGCTGAATAATTCTCGTTTAGCTAGATCTTGATCATTTCCTGCTAATATTCCAAAGTCAATGTCTTGCCATCGGATCCTTTTCTTAAACGGAGATAAACGGACATATTTCTCAATCTCTACTTTCCATTTTGTACAGTAAACACACCACTGGTTTTCCTTTTTGTTGCAGTAATTGGTGCACTGTTGGCTAATCTTTGATATTTCCCGACTGATACCATTATAGATGTCTTCAAGGCAGATATTGACATATTATTGAAGTCCTTTATTTGCATATCGAAGGGCTTGGATAAAAACAACAAAATTTTCCTCTTCTTTTGGTTGCATGTTTGTAAACACATTAAAAAAGAAAATATTTCACAATGCAGCTCAACATTCAATAGTCCCTTTCACCAAACTATTCGAAAAGAGTATGACTTTTTGTGTTATCAGTTATAGGATCGATACTAACTGTATTTGTTGGAACATGTGGAATGTGTAGTTAAAAATACCCGTATTTTGTGTTAACGTCCTGTTTACCAGACAAAGATTTTATCGACTTGGTGAATTTATATGAAATACAGAATCTTTATCTCGATAAGAAATTTTATGTCAAGCATTTTGGCAAATATATTCTATTGCGTTAGGAATTTTACGGTCCCGTAAACGAAGTTTCAGGAGTACTGTGAAATCACAAATTTTAGTGGGGTTTTTATTTTCGTTGTTTTCGTGGTTTTACGAGACCCACGAATTCATGTCCACCACGAAATGCAAAATTTTACATACATAAGTACTCATCAATTCTTGATCCACGAAATCAAATCCCCACGAACCAATAGATTTCCATCAAACCACGAAAAATTGACCCCACGAAAATATGTGATTTCACAGTATTCAGTTTTTTTGTCGGGTCCGTTCGTATGTCTAGCTGCCGCTCTGTCTATCTGTCTGTCTCTCTGTATGTTTGTCTGCTTGTCTGCAAAAGCTTTAACCTTGCCCATAACTTTTGATTTAGTGGAGCAATGACTTTCATATTTCACATGCGTATTCCTTGTGACAAGACCTTGCTATGTGTAGCACCAAATTTGGCCTTTTGACCTTGTTCTTGGAGTTTTACCTACTTTTACACAAAAATTGCAAACTTTTACATTGGCCATATCTTTTGAACAGTAATTACCAGGACAAATATTCTTTACATATGTAGTTTTTGTTAAAAGACTTTTCATTGGACACACCAATAACCTGGACTTTTTGTCCTTGGAGATATCCGTACTTGTGAAAAACTTTAACATTGGCCATAACCTTTTAACAGTAGGGTATATGTCTTTCATACTTTCATACTTCATATGTAATCCTTGTAAAACGACTCTTTATTGGATGCCAAGAACTTTGACCCTTTGACCCTGACTTTGGAATTTGAACTTCTTTTTAAAAAGCAAACCTTGACTGTTACTTTAGAAGGGTTACGGCTAGTGCTTTAATACTTTGCGTATCTAATCATTGTGACAATAACTTTCATTTGATAGCAGGACCTTTGACCTTTGAGTTTGACCTTGACCTTGGAGATTGATCTACTTAAAAAAAATAACCCTGACCATAACTTCTGAACGGTTAGGTTTAGGGCTTCCATACTTTTCATACTTATTCTATGTGGCAAGTTCTTTCATTGTACAACAATTACCTTGACCTTTTGACCTTGAAGATTTTTGTACTTATGAAAAATCTTTAACCTTGGCCATAACTTTTGAACGGTAAAGGCCAGTTCTCTCAAACTCTTATTATTTAATATTTGCGAGAAGAACCTTCATTGGATATCAAGAATTTGGACTCTTTGTCCTTGACTTGGAGTTTGACCTACTTTTAAAAAGTAAAACTTGACTTTACTTTTAAAGGGTTTGGCCTAGTGCTTTCATTCTTTGCATATAATAATCCTTGTGACAAGACCCTTCATTTGATAGCAATTGATTTGACCTTGGAGTTTGACCCTTTTAAAAAAATTTTAAACATGACCATAACTTCTTAACTGTAAGGGCTAGGGTTTCCATGCGTTACATATGTATTTTTTGTTGCAAGACCTTTCATTGGATACCAATAACCTTGATCTTGAAGATTTCCGTAATTATGAAAAAACTTTAACCTTTGCCTACTTTTATATTTCACAATTGTATTTCCATTGAGAATACCCCACTTTTTGTACCAATATATTAAATTTGCAATTTAGAAAAGTTTAATATTTGCTATCTTGCCAAATGGGGGCATCAGTGTGTCACAAACACTTCTTGTTCTTTTTTATCTAATCTGGAGTGATTGTACATTTATTTGAGTGATACAGCTATGCTGTATATCCAGAAACTTATAATCAGTACGGAAGCGTATTAGTGCCACGTAATATTTTTTTTAAGTTGGTAACTCCAACTTTAAAGTTGCAAAATTCCAACTTTTATCTTGGCTTTTCCAACTAAAACGTTGGTAATTCCAACTTTAGAGTTGGAAATTCCAACTTTAAAGTTGGTAATTCCAACTTTAATCTTGGTTTTTCCAACTTTAACCTTGGCTTTTTCAACTTTAATCTTGGCTTTTCCAACTTTTATCTTGGCCTTTCCAACTTTAAAGTTGGAAATTCCAACTTTAAAGTTGGTAATCCCAACTTTAAAGTTGATGATTCCAACTTTAATCTTGGTTTTTCCAACTTTAAAGTTGGTAATTCCAACTTTAATCTTGGTTTTTCCAACTTTAATCTTGGCTTTTTCAACTTTAATCTTGGCTTTCCCAACTTTAAAGTTGGAAATTCCAACTTTAAAGTTGGTAATCCCAACTTTAAAGTTGACGATTCCAACTTTAATCTTGGTTTTTCCAACTTTAAAGTTGGTAATTCCAACTTTAAAGTTGGTAATTCCAACTTTAATCTTGGCTTTTCCAACTTTAAAGTTGGTAATTCCAACTTTAAAGTTAGAAATTCCGACTTTAATCTTGGCTTTTCCAACTTTAAAGTTGGTAATTCCAACTTTAATCTTGGCTTTTCCAACTTTAAAGTTGGTAATTCCAACTTTAAAGTTAGAAATTCCAACTTTAATCTTGGCTTTTCCAACTTAAATTTAAAGTGCATAAGATTTTAAAAAAAAATTATTTTTTTAAATTCAAGATTTACGATTATAAACTTGGGAGAATGACGAAATGGAATGTTTTCATGGGTTTTAGCATTAACCAAGCCTGCAAAAACTATTTTACAGATACCCGTAACAAACATTGTAAGTTTTCATTTATTTGTTAGATAATGTTAATTTTTCATTCACATTTAAGAAGTATTTTAAAATCTAATTTTTATAAAGCTCATAAAATTTTTGATAAAAACTCTTACTTTGTATTAGATAGTTCAGATATATAAATTTATAAGTTTTCTGCTTGATCAAGTAAACTCGTAAGGACGTACCATGTCCTGAAATATCTATATAATGCACGGTGACAGTATACAAACAAAGTAGTGTATAGGGTTACAGAGTATAGGCACATGTATAAATTTGTCGGATGCTACAGATGGAGTCAACAGTGAACCTTTTGTCATCAGATACACGCCGATTCAGCGTTTTCCTATCCCTATACCGCCGAAATATATCTGAAAAATTGCCAACTCGGCGTAAAATAACAATTATACGTTATTAATTAATTTAGACTGTATATCATAGAAATTGAACGTGCTTTTTTTTCACAAGGGAGCCTATTAAAAAAAATAGCAACCCAATGAATCAAAAAATAGTAGATGGGTGCTCTATTATGAAATTCAAAATTCTACGGAGTCAAAACTACAAACAGATTTATATTTTTAATGAAATTAAACCGAATGAAAGATGGTGAATCATAAAGGTATAGAAAGATTCGATGTTTTGTAAATTTATGGATCCCTGACGGGATTATTGTTGGATGTTTTTTAGTTGTTTAAGCAAAAAAAAACAAAAAAAAAAAAAACAAAACATTGTCCAGCTCTTGTGGTAATTTTAACAATAAAATTGAATTTGCAATTTTCTGACACGAGTCTCTTCTTAGCTATGTCTCATTTTGTAACGTAAGAAATATAGTACTTAGAATTTTGAAACTGTACAATAGAAATTCAGCCGATTATTTTCATAAAATCACAGTCCTATTTGTATCTCAGATCTTTGTCATTTAAAGATATTGATTTGAATAAAAAACATTTTAGAATGCAATTTTTTTTACTTTTCATGTCCATGAACTGTGCAACAGTTCAACACACATTGAATCCATACCTTTTTTCAGGGAATAGGGTCTGCTGTCAGGTCTGTAAAATTGTATAATCTGTCGACGTTTCTAACAATGTTCTAGATAAATTCTTTTTAATATGAATATAAATCATATTCTTCAGCTTTTTCTGAAAACTTAAAAAATACTTAATTAATTAAATGTATAATTAACAAATTATTTAATTTATACACCTACTTACATATAAAGTAGATTTTAAATGGAAGTCGCTGATATATTCGACATTTGTAATGTTCATTAATCAGAAATGGTACCGGTTTGTTGCATGAAAGAACTCAAACATTCACTCGTAATAAAATTCTAAATATTTAAAGACTTTCGAAACAAATATTCAAATGTTGACCTTTCTCGAAATTTATGTTCACAGAAATGCTTAAATTATTATCATTTGTTTTGTACAGCGATGCATTCAAAATTAATAAAACAGTTATGAGAAAAGAAAAATATTTTTGTTGTTTATTAAACATTGCCAATTAGAACACATTAATTCAGTAATACACATGTAAAAACGTTGAAATACGAGTTGTCATTCAATATTTGTTGATGATTTCTTCGCCAAACCCACACAAGGTCATTTTTTACTCAGAATTAAATGAAGCGTTTGAGAACTTTGAGGGCATATTCTTGACAAACCTATCCATTTTTGATTACATATGCAGACTAGGGATGTCAACGAATATTCAAATATTCGAATATTCATTCGATGAGTTGATATTCGAATATAGATTTATGATTCGAATATTCGAATTTTAAGTATACAAGCATTTAAAAGATAGAAAAATCTGGCAATTTTTATCAGAAATTGAATCAAATCGTACTGTTGACCAGCAATATGATTTGATTTAAAACGAAATAAAAAGACACTCCACTTGGATTACCTTAAAGATGTGAAGAGTGTATCTATTTAATGATATAAATTTTTCATTAGATCATTTAATTAGTGGTATAACAGTGTCCTAGAGTACTTACAATTAGTTTGTATTGTTGAAAGGACACATTTTAAAGTAAACACATAGATCCCTTGTTTATATATGCTTGTATATCATTTACAATCATTAGCAGGAAATTAATTAGCTAAAAGTAATTGCTTTTAATTTTTCTCCATTACCGGCAGATAATTGTTCTGCGTGGTATAAATCTGTAGGGGTTATCAGTGTAGACTTTGGTAAGACGATTAATTAATCTTGAACTTACTAAAAGAATCTTGAATTTTCAGAAAAAATATTACATTTTGGATGTAAAATCTTCATATATTCTATAAAATATTTTGAATATATAACTACTGTGCATTTACAAAACCTTATAGGAATTTTTATTCCAAAGTAAAGATACATTTTATACCATGCTTTATAAAAGAGTGAATATGTATATACATATTATAATGCAAGATGTATTTATTTTATCGAATATTCTTCATATATTCTATAAAATATTTTGAATATATAACTACTGTGCATTTACAAAACCTTATAGGAATTTTTATTCCAAATTAAAGTAAAGATACTTTTTATACCATGCTTTATAAAAGAGTGAATATGTATATACATATTATAATGCAAATCGAATATTCGAATATATTCGAATACTACTACCGAATATTCGAATATCAATTACTGGCAATTTTGACATCCCTAATGCAGACTGATTAACTTCACTCATTGCAGTACTCGAAATGAGGTACATGTAGACACCATCCATTGGGACAGTGAAGTGTCCAGTCCAGGAATGTTAAGCGTCTCCTATGTTGGTCAGGATTCTTTCATACTTAACAGCTTGGTGGTACCCGAAGTATGTATCCCTTGTCAGCGTTGCTGAAAATGCAACCTCTGGTTTTGCTGCAATAAATAAGTAAAATAAAAATTTAATGAATGTAATCTTCATTTTTGTTATGTTTTCTGTAGGCAAAGATCCAGTGTAATGACGACAAGACAACGAGCACGTTTTCTGACTCTGTATTCTGTATATCGGAAATCACAAGTGGCGCCTTGCGCATACTCAAACAATAGTGTATGTAAAATCAATCAATGAAAGGGCAATAACTCTTATAACACAATTATCAAGATAATGTAACATCTCCCCTTTTAACCAAAAAAAAAAAAAAAAAATCAAAGTCACTTAATTCATGTACAATCATCATACTGCATTTAACACTGTCAAATTGAAAATCATGTGTCCAAATCTGTATATTATGGAATCCGGATAGGGCCACGCACTTCACTATCGCATCATCGCACCATCGAGGTTTAGGTCGATAGTGCGATGAAGAGATAATGCGATGACGATGAGGCGATGGTGCGATAGCGATGAAGTGATGGTGCGATAGCGCGATGACGATGATGCTATGGCGCGACAATGCGATGACGATGGTGCGATAATGCGATGACGCGATGGTACGATGACGCGATGGTGCGATAGTGATGACACGATGATGCGATGACGATGGTGCGATAGTACGATGACGATGAAGCGATATTCACTATCGCTCAATCGTGCTATCGCACCATCGCCATCGCATTATCGCGCCATAGCATCATCGTCATCGCGCTATCGCATCATCGCTTCATCGTTATCGCACCACCGTTTCATCGTTATCGCGCCATCGCATTATCGCGCCATCGACCTTTAAGTTGATGCTCGATGGTGCGATAGTGAAGTGCGTGGCCCTATCCGGATTCCATAGTATATAAAGTTCTGATTCACAATGAGTATATTAACCATATTTAATGGACATACATATGCAAATAATGTAGACTGAATATGATGATTAAGGTAACAATTGATTGACTATTTGATTACATAGAAGGAATAATGTTTTGTTTAACAACTCTTCCAGACCTAGTTACATATGGTTTGGATTGTTCTGGGGGCTTAGGTGAGTTACCTATGTCAGGATTTTCTCCAGGTTGGACATCATTACCAGAATTCAATTTAGGGGTATCATCTGGCAAAGGCTTATGTTTGAAAACATCATACTGGGGAAGAGCAAGCTCTTCTAGCTGGGGAGCCTCATTTGTTTTATGGAGAAATCTCCTATTGCGCCTATACAAAGAACAAGCAGGTGTCTTGACCAAATATGACCTATTCCCATGTGGTTGCATTATAATGGCTGGGGTCCATTTTTTATCATTCAGCTGAACCCTAACTGAATCACCAGAGTTGAGAGGCTTAAGTGGTCGAGCTGATCTATCATTGTAGACCTTTGACTTGTCATGACTGACTTGTAGCTTTACCCTAATCTTATCTGTGTCATGATAAAAGGGCTTAAGGCTTTCCAGAACAATAGGGATGTTTGACCTAAGTCTTCTGGACATTAACAGTTGTGATGGGGAAAGTCCTATGTCTAAAGGAGTAGTCCTGTATGTCAGAAGGTCTTGTCGGTCAGCCTTACACTTAGTAAGAATGCCCTTAATGGTTTGTACTGTCCTTTCAGCAAGACCGTTAGATCTAGGGTACCTAGGGCTTGAAGTGACATGCTGAAAGTTCCACTCTTTGGAAAAATCAGCAAATTCATAACTGGAATACTGTGGACCATTGTCCGAAACAAAATTTTCAGGTATACCATACCTTGCAAAGACTTCTTTGCACTTTGAGATGATAGTGGAACTATGTGTATTGGTTAGCCTGAAAACTTCAAAATACCTACTATAGTAGTCAACAAACAGAACATAGTCCTTGTCATCCCATAGGAAGAGATCTGAGGCAATTGTCTGCCAGGGGTATGAAGGAATTTCATGAGATTGCAAAGGTTCCTTAGGGTTGGAATTCCTAAATTCTAAACAAACATTACAGTTCAGTATTAGGTCCGTAATGTCCTTCGTAAGTCCTGGTCAGAAAACTATGTCACGGGCTCGTCTCATGGTTTTCTCAACACCAGTGTGACCCACATGTAATATTTTTAAGAGCTCTGTCCTGAGGTCATAGAGAATTACTATTCTTAGACCCTTCATAATGAGCCCATTCTCTACTGACAATTCATCGCGGAAGTTCCAGTATTCCTTAATGGGGTCTGGGCAATCTCTGCGCAAGTCTGGCCAACCTTCCAAAATAAATTTGGTTAAGGTTTGAAACTGGGGGTCTGATTCTGTAGACAACCTAATCTGTTCTAGACGACGGTCACTGACCTGAACATTTTCATGAACCAAATGTACCTGAGCCTCAATGCCCTTGGAGAGCTTTGGCATTGTGTGAGGTAAGTACTTCCTAGAAAGTGTAGCTGCTACAGGAATCTGTTTTCCTGGAACATGAACAAGCTTAATGTTGTATCTCTGCAATTGCAGAATCATGCGCTGAAAGCGGGCAGGGGCAGTAAGTATAGACTTCTGCATAATAGACACTAATGGCTTGTGGTCTGTTTGGACGCACACCTCACGCCCATAAACATAATGATGAAAATGCTTACACCCAAACAGAATAGCTAACATTTCCTTTTCAATTTGTGCGTAGTTAATTTCTGATGGGGTAAGTGATTTCGAGGCATAAGACACAGGCTTGCCTTCTTGTAAGAGAGTAGCTCCAAGACCAAATTTGGAGGCGTCGACTTGCAATACAGTATCTTTGCAAGGATCAAAATAGGCCAATACTGGGCCTGGTGACCTTGTGATTATGTCCTTGACCTTAGCAAAAGACTCTTCTTGGGCTGGGCCCCAAACAAATTCAGACCTTTTTGACAACAATTGTCGCATGGGGCTAGTAGTATCAGCCAAGTTTGGTGCAAATTTGGATAGGTAGTTTACCATACCCAGTACTGTCTCGAGTTCATTACGATTTTCCGGTGGTTTCATGTCTTTGACAGCTGAGACCTTTTTAGGGTCCGGCTTGACGCCATCTGCAGAAAGTAAGTGACCAAAGTACTCGACTTGTGTCTGACCTACATCGAGCTTCTCATCATTGAGCTTAATGCCCATTTCGCTTGTGCGCTGAAGAGCGGCTTTCAAATTGCTATCGTGCTCAGCACGGGTCTTCCCGTAGACAAGAATGTCATCGACTATAGCAACAACACCTTTGAGACCTGCATAACAGTAGTCAATTTTGCGCTGAAATTCATCCTGCGCAGATTTCAGGCCAAAGGGTAATCTGAGGAAGCGATACCTACCATAGGGGGTATTGAAAGTAGTAAGATAGCTCGAGTCGTCATCAAGCTTAATAGTCCAATAACCTGAGCGTGCATCAAGCTTGGTGAAATAACGTGCACCAGATAACTCAGGTAAAATGTCATTGAGAGTTTTCAAGGGGTAATGGGGTCGATGAATGACCTTGTTTAGATCCCTGGGGTCAAGGCAGATTCGTAAAGCTCCAGATGGCTTCTCGACAACAACCATGGAGTTTACCTAGTGTGTGGGGGTGTCGACCTTAGCAATGACCTGTAACTTCTCCATCCGGTCTAACTCAGTTTTTACCCTGTCACCCAAAGCCTGTGGTATTCTACGAGGGGGGTGGACAGCAGGTATAGCATCGGGATCTATATGGATAGTACATTCCCCTGGGAATAACCCTAACCCTTCAAAGATATCCCTAAACTGTGTCAAAACAGTCTCTCTGTTTAGTACACTGTCTGAAATGGGGTCTGTTAAAGTCGACTTAACTGTCAAGGAATTAACAAACCTAACAAGTCCCATATTCATACATGATGCAAGTCCGAGGATAGGTGGGGCATGTCTACTGTCAGGGTCAACAACATGAAACTGTGTGTGAAATATCTTGTCCCCAACCTTAACAGCTACTTTACAAGAACCCAGTGTCTTAACTGGTGACCCAGCATAACCAGACAAATCAGACGACAGACTCAACTGATCAGCAACACCTAGCTGTTTATAGATAGATACTGGTATAACGTTAACTTGTGAGCCAGTGTCAAGCTTACATTTGACTGGTACATTATTTGGACCTATTGTGACATAAGTAAATGCTTGATTTTGTTCATATAACCCATCAGATTTGTTAAGAGCATGAACTACACTGATACAATCAACAAACAAATCAGTAAAATTGTCATTAGAGCTGTGACTGTATAAAGGATATTCTGCTCCAGTTGCATGCGGCTCACGGACTTCATGAACTTTCTTGCTACGGCAAACCTTTGCGAAATGGTTCCATTTATTGCAAAGCTTGCAGGTTTTCCCGTACGCAGGGCACTTCTCCTTTTTAGTATGTTTGTATCCACAGTTCGGACATACAGGTTTACTGGACGCATGGCTTGGGGTTGCATCACTATACCGTCTCGGTTCAGGTTGACTGGTGCTATGGCCAGTTTTGGAAGTCTTGTGGGAATCACGATTTCCTGGCGGTAGTCTAGATGTAACCGCGTGAACTTCCTGTGACGTGGTACCCATCGACTTAAGCTGCTCCTGTGAGTATTCGTGGTTCTGGGCGATTTGGATGGCTTTATCCAGAGTAAGCTTGTCACCTTCATTGATAAGCTTTTCGCGAATCTTGGCGGAATTTGTCCCAAACACAATCCTATCACGGATCATCTCGTCTGCATCGTGATACTGACAGTCTTTAGCTAACAAACGGAGTCTGGTGAAAAACTGCTCAATCGACTGCTGACCTTGAACCTCGTTATTGAACTTGAATCTGCTAAATACAGGGTTGATCTTAGGCTGCACGTACGCCTTAAAACGCTTGTAGTAAGTGTCGAGCTTTTTCTTATCGTCGTTCGACAGAGTCCACGTATTATACACATCGCGACCTTTGTCGCCTACCCAAATAAGTAAATAACTTATCTTAACAGTCTCATCTTTCTCTTTCAAGGGGCCATCAAATATCAGTTGCACGTGCTGCTGGAATTTTTTCCAGCTATCGACCAAATTAGTCGATGTCCAATCCATACATGGCGTAGGTATGCCTTTAAGATCCATTTTTACGAGACTTCTGTAAATTCTGACACCATGTTATGTTTTCTGTATGCAAAGATCCAGTGAAATGACGACAAGACAACGAGCACGTTTTCTGACTCTGTATTCCGTATATCGGAAATCACAAGTGGCGCCCTGCGCATACTCAAACAACAGTGTATGTAAAATCAATCAATCAAAGGACAATAACTCTTATAACACAATTATCAAGATAATGTAACAATTTTTAGCTTTACTGGTCAGAGAACAGAAGAGATAATGCGATAGTAATATGTACGTCGTCTGTCTAGCTATCTGTGTGTCCGTCTGTCTAACTGTCTGTCTGTCTCTAAACATTTTTTTTCAAAATGCTACTCTTCTTACGGTTTTGGTCTGATTTCAATATAATTAGGCACACAAGAAGAATACACTAAGATACATAAATCTGTATATAAAGTTTTGATTTCGATGCACGATGTTACCGTTGTTAGTAAAAGTAACATTTCCTGTGTAATATTTTCAAAATGCTACTCCTCTTACAGCGTTGGTCTGATTTCAATATAACTTGGCACACAAGTAGACTACACTAAGATATATAATCCCAAATATCAGTTTTTGATTTTGTTTAACGATGTAACCATGGTTAATAAAAATAGATATTTGTGAAAACTTTCAAAATGCTACTCCTCCTGCAGTTTTGGTCTGATTAAATATAATGTGGCATGCAAGTACACATAGATACATAATTGTCATTTTTGGTTTTCGATTTTGATGAATGATGTTGCCACAGTAGCTACATGTAAAATTTAAAATACTATAAAATTTATTTAAAGCTACTCCTTCAGTTGTAGTCTTATTGAAGTCTTGGCACAAAAAGAGATTTAATCAACTATCATTGTTCTATTTATTGCTGTTTTAATTTCCAACAGCTACTTTTTCCTCCCTGTGTTATAAGTACAAACCAGTAAAGCTACAGTCTCGACAGAGACTTCTGGTCCTTTCTGTTTTTTAATTGTGAATTTAAACTGACGTTCCTTATTCATCATTGTTGAGGTCAACGGAAACCTAGTGGTATGGTGTTCATTTCGTGATCGGAAGGCCTGCAAGGGATCAATCATATTTACACATTGTAGTTACGCAGCTTCATATGGCCCCTCATCCTCACAACGTCAGGAGTCCTGAGTCAACACGTTGCCGTTGGACCCCTGACTTATTTCATTCGAAATCTGTGGGCTTGCTTCCCTCATTGAGAAGCACCAATCAAATTGCCGCTTACATAAGACGTAAACAAATATGGTGCACAAGCATGGATGATTGTATTTTGTGTTTGGAAAAATTACCGAAAAAGAACAGAAGAAATATTTACAGTGACACGTTTTTTGTAAAGAAACAGTTTAATGAGGTATTGGGTTTTGTACCCGAACAGCGAACGCATTCATCGCCCCAATACACTTGCTACAGGTGTTTTAACAAACTGAATAAGCTATGCAAGATTGAATATGAATTAGAAAACAAATTATCAGTCCTTAAAAGAGAAAAATGTGACATTATCAATGAACTTAGACCAAGTCGGAATGTTTTATTGTCTCCAGCAAAGAAAGTCCCCTCGGTCAATTTTGGCGGTGCCTCTAGTTCCATCCAAACTCCAAGGAAGTTAACAAAACGTGTCATCTTAAGGACTCCAACACCACGCAAAAATAAGAAAGTCTTTCGAGATGCACAGCAAAATATTAAAAAAAACAGTAAGGAAAAGACTAGCAGACGATCAGCTGACACCAAGCAAAGTAAAGGTACATATTCTATTTTTGTACAAATAGGAAATAAAAATATTTCCCTTCAATGTAAACATTTTTAAATTTTTCAATTGATGATTTGGTCTTATAAATAAAGAATAAAATATTCCCAAGAAACATATGTATATACAGTTTTAAGGCAAATTTATCACACAATGTGCATCTTGATATTGTACATAAATCTTTTTAATTTTTGTAACTTGTGGCAGACAGGTTCCATGGCCATTGGCCAGATAGCTCGGTAGAGCATCTGACCGGAGATTCAAGGTTCAAATCCTGGTCTGATCTGTCACATTTTTCTCCTGTTACACATGTTTAGATTAGCAGTAAGATTTAACGTAAACATAGTAAACGAAAAAATTGCAACAGTTAATTTTATTATTTCTTGTAGGTGCATTTTAGAGGAAAAAATGATTCAAAAGTAAGGACACGCTTTATTAAAGACAGTCCTTGGGTGGCAGTATTAAAATCCCTGGTAAGAGGCAATAAAGCAGAGATCATCTCCAAAAAAATTTACAAAATAGAGGTTCTTAAGACAGAAATGATTAAGTTGATGCTGTCTGAACTGAACACTCAATGCCAAGATTTATGCAAAATATCACACCCCTCCGTTTTGCGTAGTAACGATGAAGTCCACTTTAAGTTTAAGAGTGTATGTGAAGAGCTGAAAGAGAAAGCACCAATGCTGTATGATGTACTTCAAACAGTTACCAAGAAGAAAAATGATTGCCGATTATCTGTTGCTGCATCAGTTTTGCTTTGGAACAGAAATAAGCACATGTCACAACTACATCACATCATTGGGCAGATTCTAGATCATGGAGGTGCAACAGATGAGGTATTTTTTTTTTACCCGATTAAAAATACATTAAAACAGTCATGCAATTTAGAGAAATACTACACCAAGCATCTATATGTAATGAAAGTTGATTTTAAAAAAAATGATATTTCAAGTGAATTGAATATGAAATTTTCCCTTGAAAGTAAGTCTCTCTCTTATTTCAGACTATTCAAACTCTTTCGGAAATGGGATTGTCCATTGGGCCACAGTAAGTCTCAATTAAGAGAGGAAAACTTGTCCTAATATATAAAGAGAAGCTAAATGATATTTTCCAGAAACAGATTGATCAGACTGTTTTGAAGCATTGCATATCATTAAGCAAGAGTGCAGAAAAATCCATTTTGGAGTATGAACCAGAGCCGGCATAAAAAACAGAATCAGGTACATCTGATATTCAGTATTTTGATTTCGTCAATTCCTTTAAGACATCCCAAACAAATCAGTCCTTTACGAGCCCATCTGAGCATTCTTGCTTGACAATATCAAGCAATGATTATGAGATGAGAAAGAAAATGTTTATCGATGTCTAAAGCCAAAACACTTTACCCGAGTCAGCGCAGGTACATGTATTACGTAATCCAACCACAGAGGTGAAATCACTGACTTTGAACACCAAACTTGGCAGTATAGAGTTTCCAAGTTTACCATCAAGACCACTGAAGCATTTTCAGTTAGAAGAACCGGTCAATGTAATTGCCAAGCATGATAGAAGTAGCATGATTTTGAAAGACTTTATAACAAGAAATGCTAATCAGATGTCACCCACTATACCAAGGTTTGAAATCATTGGAGACAACTTAGACCACACTACGAGGGCTGTTCAATAAATATTGTCCTGAACTATATAACATACATTACAGATATCATATGACATTAAACTTGACTTTCTCTCATTATTGAATCTTTCATGAATTTATAACAGTTTATGTGAACACTTTTCATCTCATAGTTTCATCTTGAGAAACTGGGAAACAAGGGGTTTTCGAGACACTGCATTTTGAATGAATGGTAATGAATCAGTAAACTAGAGTGAAAATAAAAGCTTCATTATAGCTGCCGTAAAACTTGTTAAAAATCCCAAAGAAATATTCACTGAAATATATGACATTAACAGCAACCAATGCCTGTTTTATACACAAAAGAGCAGGTGGATTTCAATGATAAAAAATTATATAATGGTCATTAAAAATGGGTACCCTCCTTGCCAACAAAAATTTTAACAACTTATGTATTGGTTGCCAAATTTCAACAAATAATATTTGATGATGTACGATTGACTTTAAGACGCATAGCAAATTTGATAGACATCATATCGGGAGTAGTTTTCACTGTTTTTAAGAAACGTTTGACGGTAAAAAAGCTTGGTACTCAAAGGTCACCCTATATTTTGAAAAATGAGTGAAAACGACAGTGTATACGAAATTCTTAACAATTATTTTAAAATATCAGTAATTTTAGTTATCCACATTTGTTTTATTTTCAAACAGATATTGGAACATGAATCTATTGATTAAAACCCTCAAAACAAAATTTACCGTAAGATGTACTTGATAAAAACGGCGAATGTCTGACAAGAACACATGTAATAAAGAGCACAAAGACAGATTTATATGTAATTTTCTTAAAAATTAGTTGTATTGTTGTTCAAATTCGTATTCAGAGAGACAGTTTAATTTCTGGAAGAGTCTAGAAAGCAATTTTTTTGCAAAAAAATCAGAAGATTTATTAGAGGAAGAACCCAGAATCAGGAAGCCACTACTTTGAATTTCTTCAAGACAGCGTCCAAACCCGCATACCCTAAAGAGTAAAGGGGTTTTCGGGATAAAAAGAAAGTTAATGTTTTTTTTTTACATTAACAATATTCGCCATATCTTTGACTTTTTGACTTGTTTCTATTTCCAAACTTGAAAAAAACACCTTTCAGAGGGAAGAAACAAGTCCGGGAAATCATTGGATCTGCCATTTTCCAGTATACTAAGGGTCATACCCAAAAATGAGTTCTAAAAACAATCAGGAATTGGACAAAATATATTACGGACATGTTTTTTACTTAAAAGAGGTTAATTAGTAAAATCATGGAGACCAAATCATTGAAAAGCGTCTTTTGCTTCTTTCTGAGCACTGAGGACATTATTTATTAAACAGCCCTCGTATATCACCAACAAACATGACTAAAGATAAACAGAGGAAAAGCCTCCATTGGTTTCTAAATGTGGCAGTTCAAAGAAGAGTGTTGGCAGATGATTTACCTAGTGATAAGCCTAAAGCAGATATTTTGAAGGTACCTAATAGTGAGTTTTTACCTAGCAGGGAAGACTGTGAAAGTTTCCACATCAATATGATCTATCATATTGTATTAGTTGTTACTAAGAACATTGACTGTCTGCAGCCATTTGCACAATGTGTCCCCAAATATATTGACCATCCGTATTTGAAAGAGCTGTCTGAAAAATCAGTGTATAACATTGTATACCTACTCGATAAAAGTGAAAATAAGTCTGATGACATGATTTCAATTCTTGAACATGTGCATAAACATTATGTCCCACATTCTGGTGAAGATATTGTAGAGAAAATTGTATTTGGTGGGGATGTCCTCACCAATGAACGGGCATACTCTAGCCAGATGGCTATGATAAACAATGAAAGTGATTTTAGTCGCCTTACAGGAATTGTTCATAGGCCAGAGGGTCTCCATCGGATCATGAATTTACTCTTGGTATCCAGTAAAACAATTATTCCCTGTTCAAGATGTTATTGATGTTTGCATTTTCTATATTGAATTTCATATTGGATGCTTTATTTTAGTAAGTTTTAGTAGTTTTGTTACTGCAATGTTTTTCAGACATTGGTGAAGGTCCTTTTATTCTTTCATTCTCCCCCCCCCCCCCTTTCCATTTTCATATGAAATGTTGATTATATTTCTATAAATTTAATCATGCATTTGATTACATTTTTACTAATTAAGCATGCATTTGATTGTATTTTTACTAATTTTATTATGCAGTTATTTGTCTTTTAATTTGGATTTCACAACTATTAATAAATACCAAATCACAGTAAAAGCCAAAATAAAAAAAAATGAATTTAATAATATTAGCCAGAGTTTAATTTAATAGTAATTTAAATTTAAATTTTAGTTTATTGGGAGTTCTGGGAGAGTAGTATATGCTTCACAGCTGTAGGTCAGTGGTCTGAAAAATTTGGATGGATCATCAGAGGTCTATTAAAATATTTCTACACTTTAATACACAGATCTGTAGACAGAGTAACCTACATGTTCTATATGAATTAAATATAGCTCAAAGATGATTACTAAAATGATACTCAGAATCACATTTTTACTCCAACAGGTCTCACATGACATTCATCAGGGACTGTTTAGATGCCTTTCTCCTCACAGCCTGTATGGAGGTGTTGGACATCAAGAGCCTTGATGAAAAACCTAAAAGGACCATTCTTCCAGAATTATTACATCTTCAAAGTAAAGAAGACCAGTATGATTGGATAAAAGAGCTTTGTTTCCAGATCTTGGACACTTTTGTCTACATTGAAGAAGGTATTTAGAAGATGACTTATTTGGGTTCACATTCTATCTGCATCTGTGTATCTGTAAATGTAATATGACTTTTACATCTGCATCATATAATACCTACATGTAATTGTCAGATTAAAGCCATAATTCATAATTCAGATTATACTTATCCACAATGAAGTTGTTGGATACTTTTGTCATGTTCAGGAGGAGGGGTCAGGATCCTAATATATTTGGCTCAGTCAAATGTGTTGTGCTGTAATAGTAATTTTTGTTCTGTTTGGCAAGGTGAGATATCATGTATGTGACCTAAAACACAGTAAAAATTTAATTTGCAGATAGTTTGCCAACTGTCACAGCACAAGCTGCAGAAATGGACAACAAGGAGCTTTTGATGAGTGAAATGTATCAAGATGAATCAAAGCAGTATGTTTGCACCTGTAACCGAAAGTACAAGACAAAAGGTCACTTCAAGAGACATCTGCAAAATGAACACAACTGGGTGTTTCATACAACAGAAGAGGAAACTCCCGAATCAGCAACATCAAAGCAAGACCACATAGCTCTGTGGCGTTCATCATTTATGAAACTTGCATTATTACTTAGGGACACAGAGGATGCTTTCAAATTTGGTGATGGAACACGTATATTTAGAAATGCAAAGTTTGAAATGATGTGTGCTGATATTGCTAATCATTCCAAATATAAACTGTGTCTTTGGAGACTCTTAGCCTACGAGTGTTCTCTCCTATCACCACGTGAGGCATTTGAGTACAAGTGGAATTGTTCCTCAAATATTCATGGAGGGACTGGGAAAAATATCCCTAATGACAATCTCGTTGAAATATGCGTACATGTTATAAAGAAGAAAACGAGACAGCAGGGTGCAAATCTAACTTATGAAAGTGCTAAGAAGATTGCCTCGTGTGTGCAAATGCAGGAAGAAATAAAGTCCAGTGTTCAGAAACAGCTTGGCATGAAAACCTCAGGTCAATCCAAACCTACTGTGGATAAGAAAAAAGATCTTCAACTGATCATTATGGAACTTAAAGCTAATGACATTTTCAGTTACATTCCTGGGAGGGAATTCAGTGCTTTTAAAAGTTTTCAGGACATTTTTTCTCGTGTTAATGTGGTTCAACTTCACAAATGGATAACAAAACAAAAAGAAAGAGCAAGTTATGAACAGTAACAGTTTGATGTGTTTTTGTGTGATTTGTCATGTTCATGATTAAAATATCAATTAAACTTCATTCTTTTTTTTTCATCAATTAACATGATTAAGGTGGGAAGGAAGGAGAAAAAATATGTTTACTGTTAATTGGAAAGAAAACAGAGATAGGATTCTACGAATTACTGTTTAAAGAAAATTGACAAAAATACACATATAAATCAATGGTCAAATATACTGATCATTTTTAATTTATATATACATGTATTTGAAAGCTATTTCATTGCCATGTTTTAATATTTTTGCTTGCCATAGTGGTACACAATATGACCAGCAGATTTCCAAAAGTGAAAGTTGCATTTTGGCTTTCTTCATATGTACCTATTATTAGTATTAAAGTTTTATTGACATAAAAAGTATAGAAGTATTTTCTTTAAAAATAAAGTTTGTTCCTAAAGTATGGATCAGTCAGGTAATGCCATTCCAAGTTATTTCTATGATTAGCATGGCCGCCTAGGTTTTTGACACCCAATATCAGAAAAAACAAACAAAATCGAAAGAACCAAAATCGATTATTCTGGTTGACTTCTTTGAATTTGGCCATTTTCTGTAATGATTTGTCTACAATATGTCATATTAGGTATATTTTAAGCATTAAATACCTTAATTTTGCTAAAGTTAAGGTCTTTCTACAAGAAAAAAAAATTTGAAATCAAATCCTTTGACTGACAACATAGGAAAAACTTTGAATGGCCTAAAAACATATTTTTTATGTTAGACCTAAAGTAAACTGTATCTAAATCTACTTTCAACATTTAAATGAAAATTTGTGAAATTGATCATATATTATAATTACTACCTGTGAATATCGATGATTTTAGTTAACCTTTCGTAGCTTAACTATTTATTGAAAAAAAATTTCATTGTATTAAAAGAGTTTTCAGAGTCTTGCAATATTACCAGTATCTCAACAAAGACTTAGCACTGGATTATTATTTTTATCCAGTTTCATTACACTGGAAAACAATTATTTTCCTTGTTTAAAATAAGTTCCCAAAATAACAAATTTCTTAATAGTATAATTTAATTCATCCAGCCAGATTGTGCTAAAAAATGAAAATAAAACAGAGAATTAAATGATCTAAGCTCTATAAATTAGACTATGTGAAATGAATCCCAAATATTTTGAAAATGTATAGAAATAAATAAAATGATCATGAATGAACCAAATAAAAAAGGACAATGAATAACTAATAACAGATTACCTATGTTTTTGTTTTTTTTAATATTTATTAATCAGAGTCAATCTCCTCTAATGCATACATTTCATTGTCATTGAATATTTCTGTAATTATTTGGATTATCTTGCTGGCTAATGAGAAAGAATCAACACTTGTTTTATCTAGTATATCATTTACAGTAAATAAAAAAGGTAACTTTGCTATGATTTCTTGAACAGAAAACCCACAAACAATGTCACTGTGAATGAAAGATTTGGTTCCTTCAAATATGTCGTCCTTCAATGACTGAAGTCTTTGTTGAACAACGGCTTTCTCTTCTCCTCCTATTTCTCTTCTCATGTCTAGTTCATTATCTTCATCTCTCAAATTCAAAAATGTTTCCTTTGCAGAATGCTTTGACGGGCAACCATCACTTTGACATTTGCACATTAATTCACAGATGTCACAACAGAGGTGATCACAATCTCTTGTGTGTTTCTTCATGTAAGCTTCATTTAGAATTTTTCGCCTACAGGTACTAGTACTTTTAAGAAGCTTAATCACATCATCATCCACCTTTTGTAATTGATTTGCCTTGTAGATAATCAGTTCATTTGATGGGGATTCATCCCTGCCGGCACGGCCCATCTGCTGCACCAAATTGTCAAGGTCTCTGGGTGGACCATAATGAACAATGTTATTTAAGTTTTGGAAATTCACTCCCAGCCCTGCTGCATTTGTACATATTAACACTTTTATACTACCATTCGCTTCATTCATGTCTTTACGGATTTTTTCTTTAGTGGCATCAGTTGTTTTACTGTGATACATGTTAAAATGATTTGTAGGCCCACAGATTTTTAAGAACAGCATATAAATCATAGCACAGTCTTTAATTGAGTTACAAAATATTAGATGCCTCTGTAATTCTTGCCCATTCTCAACTAATGCAGCTGTTAACCACTGAAATACATTTTCTAATTCTACATTATTTTTCACTTTCAGTACATTCAATTTAATGTTTGATCTATCTGGACTGTCTAGAATTACACAGGATGGATGACGAAAACAAATAATTTGGCGTCTGTGTGTGGGGCTAGCTGTCGCGGTGAGCGCCAGTATAGGTACCCCAATGCAAAGTGATCGCATCTCTCCTATGTGAGCAAACCACTCTCGAAATGGCCCTTCTTGTTGATGCTCTAGCCCCCTAAAAGTATACACAAACCTTCAATTTTAATAAATTAATAATCGATTTCCTGGAAAACTAAATTAAATTAAAGAAACATCATTTGACATGTGAGGAAGTTTTAAAACATGCATTGTTAAAAAGGGGCAATTTCAAGGTGATGCAATTATTCTATATTCAAATGGTTGATGTATTCTTATTAAATTACCATTGAATTACGGTGTGGGCCTCATCGACCACAATCAATTGGTGTTTTGATGTGAAGATTGGATTTCTCAAAACTTCTCTCCATTTGTCATCACCGACGAGAAGTTCGGGGCTTCCAAACACGAACTGAAAATATCCGTTCATAACAGCTTGCTTATCAGTGTCATTCGATACTTGCACAGCTCTATATCCAAGCCTGTTCAGGCTCTCTATTTGTTCAGACATAATACTGTTCAGCGGAGCAAGCACAGTTGTAACACCATTCTCTCCCAAAACAACCGGCGAGCTTTCGTAGACCAGAGATTTCCCACTCCCCGTCTTTGTCCCAACAAATGTGTCGTTTCCTTTCTTCAGGGCATCGATCGCCGAAATTTGTTGATCTGTAAGTGACTTCAGATTGAATTTCTGACAAATTCTGTTTACAACTTCTATATCGGCCATATTGGCTGTCTTACCGAAAGGTAATGTGTTAGGCTTAATTTGATTGGTCGAGAGATTGTAATTTCCCCGAAAGACGTCGCTGTAGTCAACCCACAGATTTCGAATGAAATAAGTCAGGGGTCCAACGGCAACGTGTTGACTCAGGACCCCTGACGTTGTGAGGATGATGGCCCCTTATCCCACCTCTGATGTTTTAGAGGTCAGTGTTTGTCCTGCTCCTATTTTGTATTGTTTAATGGACTTTTGAGCTTGAATACTGTTCGCTATCTCCATATATTTACATTCCCAATAGCTTTATCCGAGATAAAATTACAATAGTTGAATAAATGTACTTTATTTCTAAATAAATAACTGGTTCATAGATAGGCGCGGTTAAAAACAATACGTGCGATGCGGGACAAATAGAGACAGATTAAAGCGGGGTTTGTAGCACGTGGATTTGCGGAATTAAAAGCATGTAGATATATAAGAAGTAACTGTCAGATTTTTTTTGATTTCATGATGATGATCAATTGATTGGCTTGCGTGATAATTTTATGCATAAACGTTATGCAAATAATCAAACAAGCCACTCGATTGATTAAATCACGAAGTTAGAAAATTAAATTGTTATTCCTTACATATTTCATATCAGCTTAAAGAAAGTGAGAGTCACAGATCTCTCGACTTTAAATTTACAGTGAAATTAATTGTGCTGCAACTTTCTTTTGCATTGCTGCAACATTTTGTAGTAAACTGTATATTTGCCCCATTTTCCTTTCACACTACCTCATTTAAAGTCACTCAGTCAATGATCTGTTTTGAAAATATACTTTTTCTTTGATTTTGTCTGGTTTTAAAATCGGCTAGTTGTGTCAGGGGCGAAATAGGCGAGAATTAAACCGATTAAAAGATCTCCCTATTATATTATGGAGTTTGTAAACAATGCCTTAAAATGAATGAAACCTTAGAGTTGCTTGTACATAAAAATATTCAAAACAGTTCAAATATATCGGAAACATTTGTATCTATTTTATTAGTACATGTTTGCGTATCTGAAAAAACAAAACAAAAAGAAAACGTTTTTTTATATTCATTTATTTTATCGTTGTTTAACAAGACATCTTAATTCAGTAATACCCCTGTAAAAACGTTGTAAGAACTATTGTCGTTCAATATTTGATTGTGAAACATTCCCCTAACCCACACGCGGTCATTTTTCCTCAATCTCAAAACAAGCGTTTGGGAACTCTGAGGGTATGTTCCAGCAGAAGAATGTAATGTTGACATAACCTGTCGATTTTTTATTATCTGTACATATGCAGCCATATTAGTTTCACTCATTGCAGTGCACGAAATAAGGTAGACACCATCCATTGGGACAGTGAAGTGTCCAGTCCAGGGATGATAAGCTCTTCCTATGTTGGACAGGACTCTATCATATTTAACAGCTTGATGGTAGGCGAGGTGAGTAACCCTTGTCAACGTTGCCGTGAATGCAACTTTTGGTCTTGCTGCAATAAATATATATTAAATAAATAAAATAAAAGTCAAAAGAATGTCGTCTTCCATCAAAGCAATGCCAGGCCGATGTCCTGAGTCAACACGTTGGCGTTGGACCCTTGGCATATTTTATTACATATTTTACATATTTTAGGCTTGCATTTCTCATTGACAACCACCAAATTAATCAAATTAATGCTTTTACAATCAGGTAGATAATGTGAATAAAAAGAAGTCAGTTGACACATCAATTGTAAGTGTTACAAGTTGTTTATCATAAACTGGATTATTGTGAATTGTTAAGACATAAGAAAAACAATCAACACCTTTTCGAAAGACGTCGCTTCAGTCAGCCCAGTAATATTGAATGAAATATGACAGGTTCAAACGGCAACGCATTGACTCAATACCCAGGCATTGCAAAGAGGTCATCTTCATGTTTCTTTCTTTCTTTATTGATACACATAATTAAAAAGAGACTTTCTTTAGTCTAAATTATAAAGGTCAATGGTAACCTAGTTATAGGGCGTTCACTTCTTAATTAAAAGGCTCGAATTCAATCAGACTTAGTCTTACTCCGTCAAATGTAAATGTTCAATTTCTTTACCAAGTGCCCGGAACTGTTAAATGTGAAAGTCACAGATCTTTCGGTCGAGACCTTAAAAAATCCAGGACCAAATAGGCATTAGCACCATAAAGGAACTATCACTGCTTGTTGGCACTGAATGCCTAGCTCAAATCTAAATTTAAAGCCTTTGACTGGTATATGGCGATGTTTCTATATGTTTCTATATGAGTATGGAATAGGAATATTCTCGAATCAAATAATCAATCTATCAAAAGAAGTCCAATGTTTTTAAAATGAATTTTTGTGATATAAATACTTGTATTTGCATTATGAACAGCAACTTAAAATTTAAACGCAACACATTAATTATACATGTATTAACATTTAAATATTCGGAGAGATAAAATGGGTTACACCGAGTCTCTTCTAACAGCTTAGTTTTTTCCTAAATGACCGCTTTCTCAAATTAAATAAGAATTAATGTAGGACTTTCTTGAGCATTCATTTTAAAATAATTGAGAAAAATGTTACAAGTAATTCTTGTATCATGAGTCTAAGACTTAGCTAGTAGTTTCCGCACCAAACTCTCACAAGAAACTTACCATTTGCAAACATACATGTACCACAAAGAAAAATGGCATATCTCAGCTGCCACAAAGACTTCATCATTCTATAAATTTAATAAGTAACGAATTCCAATTTAATCCATGCAATGCAAGTTTTTGCTGGCGATGACTTTTGTTCTGGAGTAAATATGCGTGATTATCTCATTACAACCTGTGTTCAGGTATTAAGTCGCACGGTATTCCACAATTAGGCACTAGAAAAAACACGCTAATTTATCATGTCTATGTTATAAGAAAGTATATTATGCGACACAAAGCTAAAGCTTGTTATAAATTAATTATGTCAATTTCATTTTTGATATCAAAATAATTTTTGTCCGAAATTTTGAAAAATGTACTGTAACTAATTTAAAAGGTTTGATATTATACATATTTTATATTCAGTGAAAAATGTTATATTCGTTCAGCAACTTTCTTACAAAATAGAACGAAACTAAACAAAATCAAAAATCAGAGCATGTTTCGAATCATTTTCTTAAGAAACGTCCATTTAAAGGTGCTGTCCTCCATACATTTATATCAAAATAAAAAAATTTTGGGTTTTGTGATTATTCAAAAAGTCATAACATCAAATTTTCTATTCTTATAAAAATGTGTGGGAAGACAGTGCTTAGACATAGATTTGAAGTTAATATTTTCTAAAGTTTGTGTACAAAACCATGGTTTATATATTGCTATGGGATACATAATAAACAATATAATAAAAACTTATTTTTTATGTTAATTATTGAAACTATGATTTCCCGTGTTTAATTGAATCATCCTTGCACCTAAAAAAAACTTTATCCTTAATACTTAAGAAAATTAAGAATTGTTTAAGGTCCTTCTCATTTGGAGACGCCACCGTTTGCCAGAGGAGACTTGCAAATGTTGCCCTATACTTGGCACTCAAAGCCATTAGAGGATCTTTTTCATGCCAACATTAACTGGGACTAGGGTCTTCGCTTTACACAGTCTCATCCTAAGGACTGGACTGCACTACCAATAGTGGGATTCGACCCTGTGACGTAATGATCAACCCCTTTCTCCGCGACTTTAAAGTAGAATCTCTTACCACTGCACCATGCGGGTGATCACTATTAAATGTGAATTTTATATCTTGCATATCAACTTCACTGTCTCGAGAGGGGGGGGGGGGGGGGCTTGAGGCTTGAAAATAGACATGCACATTTTGTAGTATTTATGAACCCATAACATTTTAAAAACTTTATGATGAAGGTTTTTGTCTGGTATGAAGGAAAAGATCATTTTAATTTCAATAATCTGACATAGATTTAAACAAAAGGAGAGGCAGAAAGGGAATATCACTAGGAAAATGAATATGCGCACACAACGTTTAATTATACATTCCTTTTTATTCACGAAATGCTCTTGCTATGGAAATAATATTTTTTTGTCTTTTCTCCGTCACCAGATGTTTTCATTTACACTACGTACTTATGTACATCACTCTTTTAACGTCCCCATCAACTACATTTTAAATAAAAAGAAGTGAATTTATAAAAAGGTTGATCCTTTGCTTTATCTATCCAATAGGAATTTTTATTTCTTCTTAATTATAAAAAAAACTTGTGATATCTAAAAGCTTCATGGAAAGGTCTATACGTACCTTAGGATTATTACTGAAAAGAGATTTTAGAGAGACAAGGAATTTGAAAAATTGACAGTTTTTAAAGAGATAAAACATAAACGTTTAGCCCACAAAACGTTTTTGACCACGCAATTCATGACACTGATTTTTTTTCCTATTCTGTTGGCAACACTGATGAAAATTTTAAATGAAACTTGCACAACTAGGAAAATATAACTTTTAATTCTTATCATGCATTTAACTGTTATTTTTAAAATTATAAAATGATCCTTTTGCTTTTTAAATTTATGCATCAAAAACAGGAATTCACATATACGTGTATGTAAGTTTACTGTATTATGCCATTTTTGATTAATGATGAGAATTATCAAAAAACACATTTTTGCCAGACTACAAGAGCACTAATGCAGGCTCATACATTTTAAAAATCTCATTTTATCACACTGGCATCTATCTGTATCTCATCATCATCACCATCATCATCATCATCATCATCTTCCATGTCCTCCTCTTCCTCACTGCCTTCCTCCTCCTCCTCCTCCTCCTCCATGTCATCATCCTCATTGTCTCTGAATTCTTCCTAAGAGTTCACCATTGTAGCGGGACCAAGCGAGTCCACCGATGACTTAGGAGTCAATCCTTATTTCATTTAAATATGAATCATTTGCAATGGATATTACAGTGAAGGTTCATTGTACCTTTTCTAATTTTAATAATTCCAAAGATATTTTCAGTTAAAAATCTCAGTGCCATCAAATGCTGCTAAAACGAATTTTAACTAAATATCAAATGATAGCAAGTTGATGGGTTTTAGCAAAATTACCCAGCATAAAGTTTAACTGATACATTCTTCTCATTTCGTCCAAAGATTGATGTGTTGAAAAGATATTGATGTCAAATATGAAATTGACATAATTAATTTAGAACAATCTTTTGTTTTGTGTCGCATCATACTTTTTTCATAACACAAACATTACAAAATAGTTTGGGTTTTCTAGCACGTAATTTTAGAAGTCTGTGCGATTAAAACACAACTTATGAGAATACTCGCCCTGGTATTCACCAAAGCAAAAGCATAGCCATCAGAAACTTTTTTTAGTCAATAAAGTTGAACTTTGTTGCTGATTAAACTAAAAGAATAATGAGGTCGAGATATGCCATTTTTTGTGTAGAATGTTTGCAGATGGTAAGTATGGTTCATGTTCTTGCGAAGTAGTTGAAAATATGAAAAAGTTATAGACGGACAGAAAGACGGACGCCGGTTACCGGGTGATCAGAAAAGCGCACTTGAGCTTTCTGCCCAGGTGAGTTAAAATTGTTGTTCTCCGAGGATTTTCTAGATTCTCATGATTGTACATAATATTGACCCTGTAAATAAATTGATCTTTTTGCATTTAAATTATTTTCATATGCATTCCAAATTTTATCAGGTATGGTAGCATCTTAAAATATGAATGTGAAGAAGAACTTCCTGAAAATAATTTTCCTGTTATAGATACATCTATAGATATTATATGTCAAAAAAATGTTAAATAGATTAATAATGACTATTGGAATACGTGTATTCATTTTTTTATTTTTACTACATGCTCCACTTTATATGAAATTATCATTATATACAATGCAACATTTTACAATTAATTCAATAATATCTCCACAAGATATGTTAACATTAAATATGCAGATTACAGAATAGAATTCCCTACCCATTAAAGGCATTCTATGGCTGAAAATCAAAGTTAACTTTGTGGCATTTTGGCATCTTTTTTTATTATTTTGACAAATACTGCAAACATTTGAATACCTGAATTTGAACAATGTACTACTAGGTATTTCCAATAAACTTTCGTGCATAGCCGCAAATCGGACATGGGCATTTGGTTCGTCTACTCTTAGATACAGTGTATATCATGCCTTTAAATTCTTTCAATCATTTTTCACGAGTCCAGATAAAGTTGATCCTTCTTTAATCTTAATATTTTTTACATTCGATAATTGGACCATTTTTACCATTATTTAGATGATCGAATTCTTTCTTGCACTTCTAAGAATTTCGTATTCATGCAATGGTCTGTCACCAGGGTGAGCATCATCGGAGTTGGTGTGAAAGTATTGATTTAAAACATGTCTGCTTCGTTCAGTACCTTTCCACTTTCGAATTTCAGATATAGGGCTTTTGAGAATAGCTTGAACTACAGTCTTTGATGTTTCCATGTGTTTCATCAAAACATCTAAGTATGCAAACTCTTTTGAAGAATGATATCCGAGATGTAACTTTGACTGCAATATGGACATTTTTATCAGTAAACTACTCATTGTAGGTACAAGTATCGTGTCAATAAAGCCAGAAAAAGGTTTCATAATTTCATGCTCGTATAAAAATGAAATTGATAGTAATGGTATTTCAACGCTCCTGATTAGATATATCTTTTTTTGCAAAAGTATAAATTTCTTTATCATTGATATGATTAAAAGACATTTTTCACCATTCGTTTTGGTTCTTATTTCGCATTTGAATTTCTTAAATGCAATCTCTAACGTTTTATATTCCTCCAGGTATTTGTATTTATATGATTCTGGATTTTTCCAATAGATATTTAATTCTTTTATGAAACATTCAAAATTTGATATTGAAGAATTAGAAATGCCATTCTCACAAGCTTTACACTTCTTTGTAAAGTCCCGTTTTGACTTTGTACCAGTCAACTTGATCAGTTGGGATAAAAGTTGAAAGAATTCCTCTTCTACTTTACCAGCGCAGCTTAGCAAAGTATTAGTATTTTTGAAATTTATTTTATGTTTACATTTCCAACGAGCAGAATCTTTTGGATATACAATTTTTTTTAAATTATATACCAACTTCAGGTATAATGCTGTGGAAACTTCAGATAAGTAATCATTCCATTTCATTTTCAAAGAATCAACTGACAAATGACCAAATATTCTCAAAAGATAAAGTGTAGGAATGTTATGATAATTATCGCAGTTAAATGATCGCTCTCCAAAGTTTTCTTTTATAGAGTCCAAAATAACCATTAATCCTTTTGCGGCAGCAAGATGACAAAGGCTGAGTGACCTTGATTTGGTGTTGCATTATTCCATAGGTGTTCTTTTCCCTAGAAGGTTTGTTTTTTTAACAATATATTCTTCTATGTCTTTATATCCTTTTATTTTTAGAATTTCAAGATAAGAAGACATTTGGTCTTTGGTGAGTTAAAGAAATCCAGTGCCTTGATCGTTTCTAGATATTCCGAGCTAAACGGTTTGTACTCAACTAGCAAATGCAAAATGTCCCTTCCGTCTCTTGTTTTGCAATTTACAGACATTCCAGTTTTCAATAAATATTTAAATGCAATGAAATTGCCACTTACTACTGCCCTGTGTAGTGGATTTAATCCTTCATCATCATAACAAAAATTCATATTTTTGCAGTTCAAGTCTTTATGTAATACATTTTTTAAGTGAATTCTAAATGATCCATTAGCGTCCTTCATCAGTTTGTGGAATGTGAATGATTTGGAATCGTCACAGCTGCAGGTTATGAATACTGATAACAGGAAAAAAGAAAAATAATCAGGATCTATATAATACAGGGTTGGGAGTGTATTGAAAGAATCGTGCACACTCATGTTTAATTCAAAAGTACTACATGTATCTTCACGCCCGCGTGGCGCAGTGGTTAGAGCGTCTGCTCTAGAGTCGCGAAGTAAGGAGTCAATCCTTACGTCGCGGGTTCGAATCCCACTGCGGGACGTGGAGACCGGTCCTTCGGATGAGACCGTATAAACCGAGGCCCCGTGTCGCAGTAGGTGCTGGCACGAAAAAGATCCCTCACTGCTCAAAGGCCCTGAGTGCCGAGCATAGGACAAAATTTGTAGCCCTCCACTGGCAAGTGGTGGCGTCTCCATATGAGTGAAAAATTCTCGAGAGGGACGTTAAACAATATACAATCAATCAATCAATCTTCACACTGTAGAAATTTTGTCTACAGAGCATCAAGAATAGGAACATTCCCACTTTGCAGACAATGCTTAATGTATATGGAAATTTTTGATTTGAAGATATCATTTGTAAATGATGTTTCAAGGATTAGATAAATGAAGTATTGATGTGGATTCATCTTAGCGATTTTCTTAGTTCGGCAGTTACTTAAAGGTGCTGAGCAAGTTAAACCTGATACTGTTGTTGGAAAAGATATCATTTGTGGCAAGTTTTTGAAAGCTAAATACAGTATTATTTCATTGTTGATGTCCGAGAGATTCATCAATTTGTCCCATTTATTCTGATTCCAACGGAATTTCAAACAAAGTTGAAGAAATTTTACATTTCCATCAATAGCTGCATAGTGCATAGTTCTCTTTAAATCATCTTGAATAAATAATTCTTTTCCTATTCTTTGTACAACCTTTTTATAATCTTCTTTACCATTGTTAATGGACTTTACATCTTTGCCTTTAAAACTTTTACTCCGTGCAAAGTAATGAACTACAGTCTGATTCCTATAATCGAAAAGGGGTTCAACAATTCTTTGGAAAAGATCAGAAAGAAGGTCATATTGCTTACAAATGGCTGCAGAATGCAGTGGCGTTGATCCATTATATGATTGTACATTATATTCTGTTTCGAAATGACTGCTTAGTTCCTGTCTTCCCCTACAAGCTAGATAGTGTAATGTTGTGGCACCGTATGCATCACGTTCAGTCCAGAAGGCACTTTTATGTTTATTGTACAAAATAAGTACGTTCTGCGAACTTCCAAACTCAGCAACCATGTGAAAAGAAGACATGTTAATCAAACACATGTTATTGTCGTATTCTCTTTTCTCTAAATTGCTTAAATCAAAATTATCCCTTTTTTGATATGCAGTAATGCAATGCTGGGTAAACGACACGTTGAGAGATATGAAATATTGTAGAATTTCTGTCCGGTCAAACCTTACAGCTGTTAGGAGAGGAGTTCTACCCCCGCTTCTCTACATTGTAAACTTGTAGTCCCACGCTCGATCAAGCGTTTCACAACCTCGGTATGTCCATTTTGAATTGCTGTCTCTATTGCTGTCTCGCATCGTATCATTCTTTTGTCATCCTTACAAATGTAATTGAATGTTTTAAAATCAAATTCGTTGTCTATAGCTTGTAAACGAGTTTGATGAAACTTGGTCCAATACATTTTTCCCTTGCACGGAAGACAAGCATCAACAGCCCCATGATGTAGTAGTAATTTTACTATATCGCCATGTCCATTTCTAGATGCCAGGTACAAAGAAAAGTTTAAACTGTTAAAAAATGCACTTTTATGATTCATGAGGAAATATTTCACGATTGAAAGATGTCCAAATTCTGATGCTAGGTGGAAAGAGTTTCATCCGCAAGCAGATTTGTGTACTGCATTAACTTTGTTCCGGAAGAGAACACGGACAATGTCAAGATGTCCATTTTGAGATGCGATATTCAATAGGTTGTACTGCCATTGAGCATATGTTTTGCTAAATTCGACAATGTTGTTAAAAGTAGAACTTATTATTCTTGGTCCTAGTCTAGTAAAATTCACATCGGCTCCATATTTTTAAAGTGCTAGAAGTGACTTGTGATTTCCATACGCCGCAGCAACATACGAAGACGTTATATTACCATCATCATACTCATCAACATAAGTAAATGGCAATTTCAAATACAAGTCTATCATTTCAGGTACAGGGAGTCAGTGGCTAGGGAGATCAGACACCCCCCCCTGGAATTAGCAGTTATTTAGATAAGACTATGTACTGTAGAGAATAAAAATGACTTTAGACATCCTCCCCCTTAGAAAACAGGGACTCCACTATCATTGTTTTTATTATTATTTTTTATTTGCTTCTCAGGAAATCTTGGGCTGATTTTTTTGACTGAGGTGTGACACCCCCCCCCCCTTTCTGAAAAAAAAAATTCTGGATCTGCGCCTGTCTATACTGAATGTCCACAACGGGAGATAACTTGACAATGTGAAATTTGTCGACTGTGGCATGCGATGCTCTTTGACCCTTTTTGAACTTCAACCTAACCATTTGCATTTATTTATTTTTATGCAATCTATACTAAATCTTGTACTTATCGAATGTCATAGGTCGTGACAACGAATTCATGAAATCCATATAATCCAATTAAAACACAAATGATTTTAACTGACCACACTGCATCGTCAGCATACATGTGCTAAATAATCTCATTCGACAAATCTTTGCTGATTCCGTTGCCAGTATGAATCGGCCGAGGTGTGCCGAGAGGTGATATCTATAAATATGATAATGGGTGACGCAAACCCAATGTGAATGTAGAAAATAAGATGTTCACACGTAAAACTGTTTAGTACAAGAACAAATTTCAAACTATCATAATAAACTATGTTTTAACATAACTTTGCCATCTAGGTCTATTTTTAAAAAATGTGAGAGTGAGAGAGTGTGTGTGTGTGTGGGGGGGGGGGGGGGGGGGAGAGGGAGAGATAGGCATTGACAAATTAATCGGGTTGTATTTTCAATGGGTTTTTTCCCGACCAAGTACTAAAATCAGTTTGCACATTTTGATAAATTCATCAAAAACGCTTTGCACTAAAATAATATTTTATGTCCTTGAGAAAGTAAATTTAAAAAGTTCCAAATTATGGGCAAAATATTTATCTGAATCTAATTAAGTAATTTACTTCAATCATTAATTAAATTCTGTTATTTCAGACTGGTAATGAATTAAGTATTCAAAATACATATGTGAGGCTCATAGATCATATGGTCACCTGAAAATTTTATGTTCAATTTGACGAATACATGTACGGTGATAATTATAGAATTATTTTGACTTCTTCCTTGGAAAGTCCAATATGAAGGAGTGTGTATTTAGAGGCAAACACCATAGTGCGGGTATTACTGTCTCATGACAGCATCTAGTTACTTTTGATTCTATTTTGTTTTGTTCGGATGAAAGCTTGAAATTGAGTTTGCATTTTGTTTAGGAATTAAAATACAGTTAATGTGGATCTCCCATCCACATCTCATCAAACCTCCAAGCGTATAAATCAATGTTAAAGTGAAGTAATAATAACATCGACAGTAGTGTACTTATTCTTAAAAATATATGCATGAAATAATTTGAAAAGAAACAATATATAAAGCTGTCAAGAAATTATTTACTTCCTTTAAATGACCATCCGACATTTTTGATAGAAAAAGTATGTCATCGGTAGTTTTTATGTCTTGATGTACAAGTGCTTTGTATCTTTTAATCGAGCTAGAATATCAAACATATTAGTGTTGAATTGTACAGTACACATATTATATTTCCAAATTAACAAAATCTGTTTTCAGAATCCGTATATACCCCCCCCCCCCCCGTCGAAATTACTAGATCTGCCTATGGGAGAGAACAAATTCATCTTCATGGTATATATTGAAAATTTAAGATCTTGAATGAAGACAATCATCAAAAATAAAAACATCTTTTAAGAGTTAATATATTTTTTTAAAAATTTATTTGAATGACTGGAAACTTGATTCGTTGCACGCGACGTCATTATACGTTCTTACTGAATAACGGCGATACCTATTTGAAATTTTGACCTTAAGGTCATATGCAACATACTTTGAACTTTATTGAGCTCTTCCCTGGAGTTGAATTCTACTAGATGATTGACCTGCTTGCAATACTTTAAGTTTTTCTATAATTATGGATTTGCACACCTCTTCTAAAACAAATTTCGAAAAAAATCTGTAAATTGTGTTTTGTAATTTTTGTATACTTTTCTTTGAATAATGCGAAAATTTTAATAATTTGTTATCTTTCAAAACCCTTGTAATGCATGCTGAATTTTTGTCTATAAACATCTGATGAGACTATAATCTACGACGGCGTATTCGTGCCATTTTAACAATGTAGAATTCTTTTTTTTAAATCGTTTGTACGATTTATTTAATCGTTTGTACGATTTATTAAATCGATTTACTAAATTGTACAAACGATTTACTAAATTGTACAAACGATTTACTAAATCGTACAAACAATTTATTAAATCGTACAAACGACTTAATAAATCGTACAAACGACTTATTAAATTGTACAAACGATTTATTAAATTGTACAAACGATTTAACAAACAAATCGTACAAACGATTTATTAAATTGTACAAACGATTTATTAAATTGTACAAACGATTTACTAAATCGTACAAACGATTTACTAAATAGTACAAACGATTTACTAAATCGTACAAACGATTTACTAAATCGTACAAACGATTTACTAAATCGTACAAACGATTTACTAAATCGTACAAACGATTTTAAAAAAAAATTCTACATTGTTAAAATGGCTCGAATACGCCGTCGTAATAATCTTTAATTCAGAATATCTTGAAAAATTATCAGCATGTAAGGTACCTTGCGTATGTCCTTAAGGACCATTTTTTCATAAAATTAGTCAAATGATTAAATATTTTTTCTTCATTATTCTTTACGCCTTCTTCCTTTCTCTCTTTCGACTGTGATCAAACGTAAGCATTGTACTACTGTATATGTCCATGCATAACAACTTCCACGTACCGACGTACCGGGAGTGGACTGCTACTTGTTCTTTTAATTATAAAAATATGATTTTTTTTATATTCTTAATTTGAAAATACTAGTAGCAGATATAATGGTTGTCCGAATATTTACAATGGTTACTGGTAAATTACAGATAAAGGATCCTTTTAATTAATCAGATTTATTGAAAATACTCTATATAAGCTAACTTTATGAATCGCACAGGTTTAATATATAGGTTTTTTTTTAATATCTCGTTCTCACACACTTCGAATTCTAAGGGGTATGATCAGATCGCTGTGGCATATAAACAGCATAAAATTAAGGAATCACTGTCGAGTTAGTATAGTATGCCAAGGCATCAACAATAGTGGGAAACATGGGATAATTTGCATTATGGGCGAAGCCCATTATGCATTTATAAATTATCCCATGTTTCCTAGTCAGTGATTCCTTATGTTTCCATGTCATTGTGAAAATAAAATTTTAGATTTAGACTTAAATAAAATGCAGACATAGATTTCAATTACACGAGGATTCCCATCCCAATTTCAAAAGCCATCGGCCACTGAAGTCAAACACAACTGCAGCCGCTCGAGATTTTCATGCATATTGGGCCTCCTTAGCGTTAGACTCGCAGACAGATGCGCACGAGATTTGCATGCATTGCCATATTAGGCCTCCTTAGCTCCTGACCTACTGACCTGCCTAACTTACATTCCGGTATAATTACCAAGTTTCAAAGAGTTATCACAGAGAGAAAAATTAGAAATGGAAATATTACAGCATACCCCCCCCCCCCTTCCTTCTCTTCAACGCCACATTAAACATTTCGTTTTCATGAAGCGAGACAATTATTGATATTTTTTAGATTCCAGTATCTCTCCCCTTCAGAATCTCAGACTGTCGAAGCTTAATTTATTTTAAAATTTTATTGTTGTTAATAGCCTTCCTGTGATCATCAAAAATTTCGACAATTTATACTTTCAATTTGGTTTGCAAGATAATTCGGTCCAACGCACTTTGTGCAGATGTCACCTACATTTGTACGAGAGTTTTTAAAGATATATCTTTTTTTGCAGTTGAGGTAAAAAAAAAATGAAAGAATAAATTCAGAACTTAGCGCTGCTTTTTCTCCAGGCAATAAATATACAGTTTTCACAATGGATGGGACTGTAGCTCTCCAGTCTGTCAAAATATTTTTTCGGAGAACTACCGTTCTGCAGCTAGCATTTGCCACACCACTATTACAAGGCACATTGTAGGAATCCCATGCATGTATATGGATATGTGTACCATCCTTAGCTATGCAAATCACAGCTTAGAAATAAAATGGTAAAAACACTGTAAGCTAATACTTTCCAACACCAACCCCGCTCTTATCCCCCCCCCCCCAAAAAAAAAATGCATGACAACTTTTAATTCTGGTGAAATGTATATTTCCAGGAAATTCTTCAATTAACTATGCGAATTATACTAAAAGCATATTTATCTAAATGAGTATTATTTTGTCACTAAATCAAGAATTATGTTTAAGCTTAAGAAAATCAACCCTACTGCAGGATTCAAACATAATATAAACAATATTATTTCGAATTATCGGCTTTAGTACTCCACTTTTTTGCAAAGATATACATTATGTGGACATTGAAAATAGGGTTTACGGTTTTATTGGGGATTAGCCCCATTTCAATATTAGCCCCCCCCCCCCCCCCCCCGGTTTAATTTTCTTTTGACGCCTATGAATTATGCTGAATGTATCGCAACTGCTGATCGTCAATCATCAAACTGCAATACTGCGTGGTTTATAACGTGCAAACTGCCCCAAGTTATGTTAGAATTATCGAATTATTCGAATAACTTAAGTTTAAATTACCTTCATTCCTTAAAAAAATTATAGGCTCGATTAAGAAACTTAATTTACATGCGGAAGTACAAAGTCAATCGTACATCTATAATCCAGATGTTCCATAGACACGAATGTTTGTCAGACTGGCTGATGATCATACCCTAGTAAGGTAACATAATATGTGTAACTTTAAAATTAAAAAAAAATACGGACTTAAAAATAAGAAAGAGAATATATCTCAAGGTAATGTTTGTTTCAGGAAAGGTCACGTGACACGTTTTTCACTATACTACCGGGGACACGTGTGTAACCCCCAAGTACGAACCTTCGCTCATTATGAAAAGTTCACACTAACACACATCTTTTAATCCTAACTAACCGGGGACATTTTTTCATTTTAAAAATGGATTGTTTCGGCTTTTTGGGGTAATTAGACATCCCTGATTTCGAATTTGGCGCTATTTTTAATCGGAGACAACCGGGGACGTCCCCGGTTGGAAGGTGTGTAAACAAACAAATGTCCCCGTTTGATACCCTTCACGCACCCACCCCCCTCCCCCCCCCCCACACACACACCCTCACACACACACACACACACACCCTCACACACACACACACACACACACACACACACACACACACACACACACACACACACACACACACACACACACACACACACACACACACACACACACACACCCTCACACACACACACCTTTTTTTAAAAAAAATACGCTTTGGTCTAGATCTTAACAAGTGCTAGTAAAAAAGGATAAAAAATAGTTAATGAAATACAATCTTCACAAGCACTTAACGCTATGCTTACTCGTACACGTCCTACCTATATTAGATAGTTTACATGATCAGTACATACTGGTCCCTGCCGACAAAGCAGGTAACAACATTGTCTTCGTTTGTAAGGCTCATTATATAAATTGTAATTTAGAAGAACTTGGATTTAATTCTACAAGTGGTAATCCTACTTATACTCATACTTCTCTTTCTTAGGAAAAATTTCTTCAACATCATATGTCAGTTTTAAATATTTTTATTTTTAAATAAATTTGAACTACCCTAAATATATTGAATTCCGAAACTTCATAAAAATCCTTACAAACAAAGATATATTGCGGGTTCCAGTAAATGTTCAACCAAGCCTCTTTCGTTTTTCCTCACTAAAATTTTGACAGCAGTGAAGGAAAAATTCCAGAGTACTGTGCAACAATATATTCAAGAAGTGTTGTAAATCAGATGTGGATACTCAAAAACTCCCAAAAATTTTGAACAATTTGAAAATCACGAGATTTAACCAAAATCAACAGCTTAAAAACTTATGACTTTTCAACTTTATACACAACCACTCCCCATGATAAAATAAAGTCCAGGATTTTTGATATCATTGACAGCTGCTTGTAAAAAAAATGGAACGCGTAAATTTACTTTTCTTGTCCTTGGTCATTTGCAAAATTATTTTGTTAAAACACATTCTGATTTCACACACAAGTACTCTGAAGTTGACATCAAAGAGATGCGTGAGTTTCTGATTGACAATTTCTATGTCGTTTTTGGAGACCAGGTATTCCAACAATCTATTGGAAATCCCATGGGTACAAATTGCGCCCCGTTATTAGCAGAACTATCTTTTATATTCATATAAAGCAAAATTGGTGCAAAATCTTACGCGTGAAAAGAAGGAAACACTTGCTATGGCCTTCAATTCGACTTTTAGATATATAGACGACGTATTGTCAATTTACAATGGTAATTTCCATTCCTACGTCGATACGATCGATATATCCTAATGAGCTTGAGATAAAAAATATACTACTGAGTCTGACAGATGTGTTTCATTCTTGGATATTTTACTTGAAAAAGGCGTTAATGGTATTCTAACAACCAAGCTATATGATAGACGTAATGACTTTAACTTTTCAATCGTCAACTTCCCTTACTTATGCAGCAATATACCTTCATCACTTGCGTACGGCGTTTATATATCTCAATTAATTAATTCGATGAACAATTGATGCGTATGAACAATTTCTAAAACGAGGTAAATTATTGACAAACAAGTTGATGAAACAAGAATATTAGCAGACTCGTTTAAAGTCATCATTTCGTAAGTTCTATGGTCGATACAATGACCTTGTCAGCAAATACAATTTATCAGTGAGTCAAATGCTGACTGACGGTTTTCATACTAATTGTTAGTGCATTATTTATACACTGAATTGACAAAGGATTTTTTCGTTATTACCTGATCATGACAAGGAGCACACGTCGAATGTGACCGGTCAGCAGGGGATGCTCACTCCTCTATGGCATCTGATCCCACCTCTGAATGTTTTGGAGGTCCGTGTTTGCTCTGCCCCTATTTTGTATTGTTTTATGGACTTTAATATTAAATACTGTTCGTTATCTCCATATCCTTCTTCAATATAACTTGACACACATGTAGACTACACTAAGGTTCATAATTCTGCTCTTTATTTTGATGAACGGTTTTGCCGTAGTTGCTAAAAATCGAAAGTTCTGTGAAATACTTTCAAAATGCTGCTCTTCCTACAGTGTGGTCAAATTTCAATGCAACTTGGCACACAAGTAGACTACACTAAGATACATAATTCTGTTTATGGATTTTTTATTTCGATGAATGGTGTTGCCGTGGTTACTAAAACTATAATTTTTTGTGAAATACTTTCAAAATGCTACTCCTCCTACAGTTTGGTCTGATTTCAATTCAACTTGGCACACAAGTAGACTACACTAAGATACCTAATTCTGTATAAAGGTTTTTGATTTTGATGAACGGTGTTGCCGTGGCTACTAAAATAGAAATTTCTGTAAAATACTCTCAAAATGCTACTCTAAATACAGTATTAGTCTGATTATAATGTAATATAGCACGTAGACTACATTGAGATACATAAGTGTCTTTATTGTTTTTGTACTTTGATGAATAATGTTGCCATATTAAATAAAATTGATAAAATTTTATTAAAAGCTACTCCTATAGTTATAGTTTTATTGCAATATTTTGCCACAAAAAGAGATTTAATCAAGGATCATTATTCTATTAATTTCTGTTTTGAAGTTTCAAGTCCCAACTGCTACTTTTCTTTTCCTTTGTTATAAGTACAAACCAGTGGAGCTTCAGTTTCGACAGAGACTTCTGATTTATAGCTTGCTTTAATATTTCTCTATTCTTATTTGTATATTAGAATACTTTCTGGTTTATGAAGCTTTCTTAACTGTCAATAGCCACGATGTTGTACCGAATCATAATTTTCAAGGATTATAGTTTTTACAATGTACATATAATGACAATTACATGTAATGAAAATTATCACTTATAAAGCTTTCCCTGTAGTGTCCATATCGTCGATATAGATTATATCCTTTCGATATCGAATCATATTTGCTCAAATCTGGGTACATTTTAAGTACTGCGTAATTGTGTCTATGTTTCAATATATTACCTTCACAAAGTGTATACTTGCCATCATTATCGTATCAATATCGAATCATGATTGTTAAAACACAATGCTTTACTAACTCCCCCATAACACAAAATCTTACTTTTAATATAACCCAGGACAATACCTTCTGTATTTCTAAATGCAATGCAATACATGTGCAACTGTACGTTTCTAATTAGTAACTTAACCCTACTTTAGATATCGTTTACATTGTATCGATATTGAATCGATATCGAACCATAATTATTAAAAACATGTATTTACCAACTTTCACCCTCACCCAACATCTTACTCTAAACCTAACCCAAGACAATAACATCCCCAATTCACTTAATAGTACTAATCAGATAGATACGATAGTGACATAATATTGTCGATATCGTCGATATGGTCATCGAATTTGTTCTTGGAAATGTATGCAGTTTTTTTTTGGAGGGGGGGGGGGGTAATTCGGGCATGCTTATCATGGGACACAGAAGGGCCGAGAGGAGATTTTTAAATTTAAGATTTTTCATTAGCTAAAACTGAGAGAACAAACAGTTCTAAGCTGGCCAGGCAAATACTCTTTCAAATGCCAAGTGTATTTCATGACCACAATTATGAACGGGTATTAACAATAAAGAGGATTCTAAGATCAATCATGGTCTAAATTATAAAAGTTCTCTACATTGACAGGAAAACAAAGACTATAAAGAGGCCAGAAAAATTTTGAATGAAATGCAGTCAAAAATAAGTTCACAGTGCAGCCAAGGCAGCCCATCCGTGAAGCAGTGAGTGGGGTCAAGAGAGACAGGGTAACAAAAAACCTGCGCAATGAAACTTTAAAAACTAAATTATCCCGGATCAGAGGAGGACAGATACGGGTAATTAATGGAGAACATTAAATTTGTTACTGACCAAATACTAGTTACACATATAATGAAAAAAAAAATCTGCTTACAACAAATGTGTTCATCTCAATATCAATGATAATTCGAAGTAACTGTAAAACACATATACTCTGTATATGCCAATTACACGATCATATCAAGATTGATCAGACGTGCATTTTAAAAGGGAAAATACTTATATTTGTTTTATAATACTTTTGCAGTTTTGTCTAAGTGTTGGTTATCCTATAAGCGCTAGAATAAAAAAAAGTTTTCACTTTGAGATTTTTTATTAGGTGGAGTGGAAGTAAACCACTGTTAAAAGTATAACAGTGTATACACAATATTACTTCTATTTATTTAGCCTTTAAAATAAAACCGAACAAGGTATTGCACCATACTGCTATTTTTCTTTATTATAGTCAAGTATACTAAAAAAACTCAGTCAATTTTAGTTTTCAAATTGATATGTTTATTATTGATGGAGTGGGGTAAGCCACTGTTGAAAGTATAATATTGTATACACAATATTTTTATCATTATACAATTAAGTTTCATTTAAAAGTCAATCTTTTATTCAGTGTATAAATGAAACTAATGTACTAGTCATTAGGAATAAAATGTTTTAAAAAAACATATTAGTGAATAATAATGCCATTTGAGACCCTAAAAAGGACTTCACAATAGCTGCAAAGAATATTCTTTGGAATAAATCACATGAGCATCTTTAGATCTTTACAAGAATGCAAAATTTAAAATAGTATTACATGCTTGCAGATTCACTTTCTTTCAAATCATTGCCCAAATGAATTGCACAATACAACTTCTTTCTCAGTGGTTTATAAAATATACGGGTTTTTTTATATTCCAAGATGATCATAGTCTTGCGTCTGTAAGATTTTCATAATTGTGTAGCGGTCTGTCTTTGGGAAGAACATTATCTCGATTCGTGCGAAGTAAATGGTCTGTGAAGTCAAGCCTACTACGTTCTGTGCTCTTCCATTTTCGAATATCAGATATAGAAGAATTAAGAATTGCTTGAACAGCTTTCTTTGATCTTTTGTCGCTTGGGGTTCTCAAAACATCCCAGTATGCATATTCTTTGGAAGATTGAAATCCGGGATTTTTAAGCGAGTACAGCATTGAATTTTTTATCAATTTATGACTCAACTCGGAAACAAGTTCTATAGAAAGATATAAGGAAAAGGGCTTCATTATCTCATGCTCGTATAAGTAAGTAATTGTTAAAAATGGTATCAAGGTACTTTCTCTACGAAATACAAATCTATTCCATCGTTTCATATTTACCATTTTGGCGAAGATGAACAGACATAGTTCACTATTCTCCCTACTTTTCATTTCACATTTTAGCCTTTTCACTTCAATTTCGTAGGTGTGATATTCCTTCAAGTGCATGTACTTAAATACTTTTTGATTTTTCCAATAAATATTTAACTTTTTGATGAGACAGTCAAAGTCAGATTTTGCAGAAGTGACATTATCGTATTTACAAATCTGACACATCCTTGTAAAATCCTGTTTAGATTTTATACCAGACAATTTACAAAGCTGGGACATTAATAACCATAATTCCTCTTCAAGTTTACCGACACAGCTCAGCAAAGCTTTTGTGTTTTTGAAATTTAATATTCTTTGTTTACATTTCCAAAGAGCAGAACCTTTTGGGTACACGAATGTCTTAAAATCGTACGCAAACTTCAGGTATAATGCAGACGTAGGAACAATTTGATATTCAATAAAGTTTCCTTCCGGGCGAAGTAAGTATTGTGGATCATGACTTAAGATACCTAGAATGTATGAAGTCGAAATCTTAAGACTATTTGTACAATTGGAATTTTTTTCTCCGAATTTTTCTTTTATAGCACCTAAAATTTTCATGAGCCCTTTAGCGGCTACAAGATGTGAAAAGCTGAGAGAAATCGATTCACGGTCGCATATTTGTATCGATGTCCTGGTCGTTATAAGCGTTGTATTATTTGCAATGTACTCTTCAATTTCATTATACATTTTACCTTGAGCAATGAGAAATCGAGAAACGTCCCTGATGCTTGATGATGACAAGTTGAATAAAAGTAATTTCTCAATTTCTAAATATTTAGGAATACACGATTTGTAATCAACTAGCAATTGCAATATGTCCCTTCCGTCTCTTGTTTTGATATTAACAGACATTCCAGTTTTCAATAAAAATTCAAAACCCAGAAAATTGCCGCTTACAACTGTCCTGTGTAACGGATTAAATCCTTCGTCGTCATAGCAGAAATTCATATTTGTACAGTTCATGTTTTCCTGTAAAAGGTTGTTTAAGTAAAGTCTGAATGATCCTTTAGGGTCCTCCATCAGTGTGTGGAATGTAAATGTTTTAGAATCGTTACACCTGCAGGTTATGAATGCTGATAACGGGATAAAAGAGAAATACTCTGGATCTATGTAATCCAGGGTTGGGAGTGTATTAAAACAATCTTGCAAACTCATGGCTAATTCATAACTACTATCTTCACGTTGAAAACATTTTGTCCATATGGCATGAAAAATGAGGATATTACCCCTTTGTAGACAACGTTTCATGTATATGGAAATTTTTGTTTTGAATATATCATTTGTAAATGATGTTTCAAGGATTAAGTAAATAAAGTATTGATGCGGATTCATTCTTGCCAACATTGTAGGTCGACAAAAACTGCTAAACGATGGTAAGCAAGTAGAACTTGGTATTGCTGCTGGAAAATCATTTATTTGTGGCAAATTATCAAAAGCCAAATCCAGTATTGTTGCATTGTTGAAGTCCGGAAGACTTAATAATTTGCTCCATACATTCTGATTCCAACGGATTTTTAAACAAAGTTGAAGAAATTTTATATTACCATTAATAGCTGCATGGTGCATTGCAGTTCTCCCTTTATCATCTTGTAAGAATAACTCTTCTCTTATTTTTTGTATAACTTGTTTTTTAATGTTTTTTCCGTTGATAATGATGGACTTAAAATTTTCAGATTTATAACTTTCACTCCGAGCAAGATAATGAACTACACTCTGATTCCTATAATCAAAAAGTGGTACAGAAATTCTTTGAAAAAGGTTAGAAAGAAGAAAATATTGTTTACAAATAGCTGCAGAATGCAGTGGTGTTGAACCATTATATGATTTTACATAATATTCAGTTTCAAAATGACTCCTTAGCTCTTGTCTCCCTCTACAAGCTAGATAGTGTAATGGTGTAGCACCATATGTATCGCGCTCCGTCCAGAAGGCATTTCTATGTTTATTATACATAATCAACAAGTTCTTCGAACTTCCATACTCTGCAACCATGTGAAAAGAAGACATGTCATTCACACATATGTTATTGTCGTATTCCATTTCCTCTGCTTTGCTTAAATCAAAATCATCCCTTTTCTGATATGCAGTAATGCAATGCTGGTTAAAAGACACATTGAGAGACATAAAATATTGTAGAATTTCTGTCCGGTCAAACCTTACAGCTGTTAGGAGAGGGGTTCTTCCACCAGCTTCCCTACATTGTAAACTTGTAGTGCCATGTTCTATCAAGCGTTTTACAGTCTCCGTATGTCCATTTTGAATTGCTATTTCTACTGCAGTCTCGCATCGTATCAGTCGTTTGTCATCCATACAAACGTAGTTGAATGTTTTGAAATCAAATTCGTTGTCTATAACTTGCAAACGGGTTTGATGGAACTTGGTCCAATACATTCTTCCAGAACACGGAAGGCAAGCATCAACAGCCCCATGATATAGCAATATTCTTACAATTTCGTCATGCCCATTCCTTGATGCCAGGTACAAAGAAAAGTTCAAACTTTTACGGAATTCACGTTTGTGGTTCATGAGAAAATATTTCACGACTGAAAGATGTCCAAATTCTGATGCTAGATGGAAAGAGTTTAATCTGCAAACAGATTTATGTATTGCATTCACTTTGTTCCGGAAGAGAACACGGACAATTTCAAGATGTCCATTTTGGGATGCGATATTCAATAGGTTGTATTGCCATTGAGCATATGTTTTGCTAAATTCGACAATGTTGTTAAAAGTAGAACTTATTATTCTTGGTCCTAGTCTAGTAAAATTCACATCAGCTCCGTATTTCAAAAGTGCTAGCAGTGTTTTGTGATTTCCATACGCCGCAGCCACGTAAGAAGCAGTTATATTTCCATCATCATACTCATCAACATAAGTAAATGGCAATTTCAAGTATAAGTCTAAAAAAAGAGACATGCTGCTGTAAGAATTCATCATTAGTGATGCTCGGTGAAGCAGGAATATTGGACGATGATGAATACTACTCATCTTGTACTCGATACTTGAGTTGTATTTTATGCCGTACTTTAGAAAGATATTTTTTAATTTTTGGTTTGTTGAACAAGATACATATGTGGTTAATAAAAAAATGTCAATGCCTTTAAAACCATGTTGTACGTGAACTTTCTTAAGCAAGTGGCCAGATAATTGCGAACAACCGTTTTGTTTTGAAATATAAAATTTTTCTCTTCTCCTCCCTTTTTTTGTCAGGAAATCAGAAAGAGTTTTGTGTAGAAATACAATTTTCCCATTCGTTTGTCTGACAAAGTGATTTAATTCATTGCCTATTATTTTTATAACCTCTTCCTGCTCAGCATCAGAAATATTTGCAATCCCAAAAATATCCTCTTCGGACAGGGGTTCACTGCTTGCACATAATAGTTCCAAAATTTTTCTTACGAGGCTAAATTTTTCCTCATCTTTTTCAAATATTCTGTAAAATTGATTGTAAAACAATGTTTCAAGAGTAAGAGGGCCATTTAGAGATAAGTCTTTATTTCCTGACCAGAACTTCAAGGCATGTAATGCAAAAAGCATATTTCCTTTCGCATATCCTTCAACTTTATTGCTAATCTCCTTTATATCTGAAGTCTTAAATGTATCTTGGATGCGGTGGACTTCTTCCTCTTGAAAAAGTGTCCATTTTTTTTCGACCAAAAGGGAAATATCTCTTTTATTTTTATAGCTCTCTGGCATAAGTTCATATACAGTCAAATGACGGCTTATTTGAGATATTGGTGATATTTTACGACTTGAGATGAGAAATTTTATGTAATTTGGAAAGTTTGAAATCCTTTTTAGAAGGAGACTTAGGATATTAAACCCTTCATTTTCAATGCACTCGTCTAGAGCATCTATAGCAACGATATGCGGAGAGGCATCGCTTGGTAGTTCTTGAAATGTTTTGATGATAAGAAAGTCCAGACACCCTTCTGGATCTTCAATACATTTATCACCTTCAATATAAGCTTTAAATCTTCTGTTCTTCTCTATATGTTTTTTAAACTTCGGTATGTGTTTAGCAAAACCACCAATCATATTTTTGACAAATAATCCAGGCAGCAATGTCTTTCTTGATTCAAAAGTACAAATATGGAAAACAGAAATATTTTGGTAAATTGAATATCCTGCACCTCGTTTATCGTCCTGACACACTAGATGAGACATTATTGCTGATTTACCATAACCCATTTCTGCTATCATCATGACACCTCTCGAAGAAACAATCAATTTATTTTCCAGATCATAAAGCAACCATTGTCGACCTACTAACTCACCATGTGCAGACCGATAGAATTCAAAGTCGATGTCCAACTCGTATGGATGCTCATAATCAGATGTTTTGCAACCTATTGGCAAAGAAATAATACATTATTTAAAAAATGATTCTATGTTTATTTATGATTTCCCATCCCTTAACATATTCAATAGTTATTTTAACAAACACAGATGACCATACGCTATTCAGTCAACTGAATGTTCACTAAAAGGTCTGGAAACGTGACTCAGTGGTCACTCAAAGGTCTGGAAAAGGTTTGCAAATGCCTGCAAAAAAGTTGCTGAATGGCTGTATTAACCGTGTTGTCACTGAAAGCTATGGAAACGTTAAAGCATACATGCTTATTTAAATGTCTGTAAAGGTTTATATATCTCGGTGAGTGAACTAAGCTGTCACTATAAAGTCTGGTAAGGACACTGAATGCTCATTTAAATGTCGTGAAACGTCACTGAATGGTATAATAGGGTCTAGAAAGGTCACTGATGGGCAAAAAAAAAAAGTCTGGAGAGGTCACTGATTAGACACTGAAAGGTCTGAAAAAGGTCACTTAATATTAGTAGTCAGAAAAATGTTTGGAAAGTTAACTGAATGGCAGGGATCTACCAGTTAGTCCCTCTATGGTGGACTTTTAGTCTCTTTTCAGTTTACTAAATCTTAGAGATTAAAACTGTATCACTTCAAACAATCAGATAAAGCGAGATGGTTGTGCAAACACCAAAACCTCCTTCAAAGCTGTCAATGAAAAGAAATATCATCTATCGGATTATTTTAAAAATCGTCCGATTACGACATATAAAACACGAATGATGGAGTTTAGAATAACGAGACATAGAAAATTTTATTGACAGATACTTTGATTAATTATGATAGGATATGCTTTTATTACCTTGGAAATATTTGACATAGCAGGGACTCCCTTATTCATTTAAATGTTTACAGAGTTTCTTTCTTACCTTGTTTTTTTTTACCATGCACAATGTATCGAGCATGGTCAATCTCGAAACTTAAGAAAATGTGCAATCGGATTGCATAGAACGACAAATGAGTGTAATTAACGGGGAAAATCCATATTTTAAAAAATTGTAAGCTCTTCCAAATTTTTAATTAAAGTTGGGGGAGGGGGGGATATAAATTAAAGTTATAATTTTTGGAGTGTGTGTATTTTAAATTTAGACGTTTAATGAGAAATGCATTACATGTAATTCAAAAAGTAAAACTTATGAACATGCATAACATGGGTGTGTCTAGATGAATCCTTGTCTTTACAGGAAAACGAAAAAAAAAGTTTTTATATTTAAAAAAATAATTCAAAAAATGGGTTGTTTAAATTAACAATATGTTATCTTATCTCTATAAAAATCATTTTTAATTGTATCGATATCTTATAAATATTTTATTACCATTATTATTAATCGATATTTTTCCTTACTTATAAAAACAATACTCTTTCTATGTTTCTTTTTCGTAAAACTTTGTACATATAGAGCTTTTAAGATTTCACGTATTGGAGAGAGCTATCTAAAGTTATTGAAACTCATGCCAGTCCGTTTCATGTATTGTTCATAAAATGTGTTCAATAACAACACTCAATTAAAAAAAACCCGGTGAAATAACATTTATTATAACCAAGAATCGGATAAAGGATGACTGCACTTAAGCATCTGCTAAATTGGGTTAAAATATTCTTTCAAAACACAAATTTTTCTTTTAATTGCAGGAATGATCAACATCTTATCTACAACTTTACTTAATTACAATATATAAAAGTACGTATTTACGGCATACCAATCTTTTTTCTTAAGGCGGGGGTAACACAAATTCTTCAATCTGCATACGATACTGAAGACGCCCACTTTTTTACTGACTTAAACATAGTCAGGGCATGTTTATCTATTGCTCTCCTATTCACAAAAGCTGTATATTGCGCTCATGGTTTAAAAGAGAAAAACTTGCTTCTTCTTATATTCGCTCTCACTGTTGTAACCAAGGGTTGTGACACGTTGAATGCATTATAATTCACCACGTGATATCTTTCCTCAGGTAATTTTGTGAATGCAAAAATTCGTCATGTGACATATAGGTTGCACGTTTTTAGCTAACAAGGACATTGTGCTCGAACACGTTGAATAGTCAGCCATCGATTTAAAATATTCTTTACATAAATGAGCTCATGCCTTTTAAACCTTTGTAAATAACGTACTTGTGCCATACAGAATTAATAGGAAGATGGAAAATAAAGTTCTTGTATTTTTAAAAACATTTTATTGTAATTCATCCATTCTAATTTTAGATTCATTATTACGATATGTTAGCTCCGCTTCTCATACATAAATAATGTTCAATCAAGGGCAGGTAATTGTAAATGATCTGAATTTGGAAAACTGTAAGTACAAAGTTATGAAATTACAGTCCACAATTATTTTTAATATTTAAGTTGGATATCTTTTTGACAGACCACTGTAGTAAATATACAACAGTGAAGTTAGATTAAGCTTTAAAAGCAACAGAAGCGACCGAAAAAGACCCAAAACACAACGTTAAGTGCAGTCATCCTTTTTGTCTTATAAATGCAAATTTCGACAATAATAAACTTACCTAAAGTTAAATTGCTACCGTCTTCTTGCTTTCTAAAGTACCAGGGTATGATTAACAGAGCGGGAACGAGAATAGTAAGAATATGACATTGCTTACACATGTTACAAAGGCTCCATTTCCCTTTACTTTCTAATTTGCTTACATTCCCTGTTGATAGAAACAAGTCAATTTTGTTTCATGAAACAGTTGAATTAGACTGGAATTTTACTAATTGTCTGCAAAGTTCATGGGTGTTACTATCCACATATTCAGCCTTTTTCTTCCTTAGGACTTTCAACATCTTAATTGTAAAATTTGAGCTTTCGTAACTCTTTAGTGTTTTATGCTGAAACAGTTGAATAAGTTTATCTATTGTGTCTTCCAAACACTGTTTACTGATATCAAAAGTAATTGTGTGGGAGTAATATTTATTCCTTATGTTGCGAACAGAATCTATAAGTGATTTGCTTTTTCCAATATCAAAATAGACACAATTTTGGAACAAAGATAATATTGCCTGGATATCAAACCCAACTGGTGTATTTGACTGCCGTTTCACAAAAACGCTAAATAAGAATATTATAGGGTTATTGAATTTATATTGGTGAATATTGGCACGAGTAGGCTGTTCAAATGCACGGGCTTGTGAGTGCATTTTAACAGCAAACGAGTGCCAATATTCACCAATATAAGTTCAATAACTCCTTTATTATATAGCTAAGACATTTCCACATAATTTATAATAAATATTCCAACTAAAAAAAAGTAAAAAAGACCTTACATTAATGATTTTTTAGTATCGGTATTCAAGTAAACGTCTGTCCTGCGATCAATATCGCGTCACTCCCATGACCCTACAGAGCGATAACATTTGCTTATTTAGGTTTTATTGGGTCTAATACGTACTGTATTTTAATAAATAATTTTATTTTAGTGTAAAAAATAAACACATCTTAGCCAGATACCACTTCCTTTCTTTAGTATAGTTCTGAGAATTTGACCAGACGACTTTTTTTTTGTTTACAAGGGGGCGTTTGATATTGAACGCTCGTATTTCGGAATGTTTCGGGCATACTCATATACGTAACACACAGTTAGCCTTCAATAAAACGTCAAGATATTAAACGCTAAACTTCTCTAGATTTTTGGTACTGTTTTATTAGAGACTATTTATTAGCTATATAATAAAACATATTTTATTGATTTGCACTATTCAGCCTAGAGAGATAAAAGATTCGAGCTCTGAAGATAAAAATAAATCATTGTAATCAAATATATTTACTTGGGTATGAAAAGATAGATTTGGCTAAAAAGTAATTAAAGAGGCTGAGTTTGGGTTGATAATCAGTGTACTGTATGAGTATATATATATATATCAACCCCGGGCTGGGGCGGAAGTGGGTATCCTTGTACAAGTGAATTTCCCTGTGCTTTCTATATTAATATGTCTTCACTTAGGGCAGTTATATTAGTTTAAGAGTTGTTGTAATTTGTGCTTTATAAATAAAATTAATATCATCACATGTATTGGTAACGATCCTCTAAAAACTAATGTCCAAATAACTGTATCTCACTTCCATTCTCAATGACCGTGTAGTGTAGGGCAGCGTTGTGAGAATTCCATCGGCATCGAAAGCAAGTTTTTTAACTTGCCTAGATAGCCGAGCGGTCTAACACGCTGTTCCTGCACTGCTAGGAGACAGATTCCGTAGGTCGAGAGTTCAACCCCGGGCTGGGGCGGAAGTGGGTATCCTTGTACAAGTGAATTTCCCTGTGCTTTCTATATTAATATGTCTTCACTTAGGGCAGTTATATTAGTTTAAGAGTTGTTGTAATTTGTGCTTTATAAATAAAATTAATATCATCACAACATGTATTGGTAACGATCCTCTAAAAACTAATGTCCAAATAACTGTATCTCACTTCCATTCTCAATGACCGTGTAGTGTAGGGCAGCGTTGTGAGAATTCCATCGGCATCGAAAGCAAGTTTTTTAACTTGCCTAGATAGCCGAGCGGTCTAACACGCTGTTCCTGCACTGCTAGGAGACAGATTCCGTAGGTCGAGAGTTCAACCCCGGGCTGGGGCGGAAGTGGGTATGCTTGTACAAGTGAATTTCCCTGTGCTTTCTATATTAATATGTCTTCACTTAGGGCAGTTATATTAGTTTAAGAGTTGTTGTAATTTGTGCTTTATAAATAAAATTAATATCATCACAACATGTATTGGTAACGATCCTCTAAAAACTAATGTCCAAATAACTGTATCTCACTTCCATTCTCAATGACCGTGTAGTGTAGGGCAGCGTTGTGAGAATTCCATCGGCATCGAAAGCAAGTTTTTTAACTTGCCTAGATAGCCGAGCGGTCTACACGCTATGCTTAGATCCTACACTAAAACTTAATTTGATTAAATGCAGCTCAGACTTTATACGACATATGTAACACGAATTCAGGTCGATGCTATTTTAATTAGTCTTTCTTCGTTACATGAGCACATGAGATTAAATTATTCATTTAGAATTCCATTCAAAGTTTTAATACTAAATAGTGAATCAATTATTTTAGAAATAGAAAATTCTAGAAACACGGTTAATTCAAATGAAATAGGCCTTTAATTGTCACCAAATGTGTTCTTGTAAGTAAAAGTTCTATGTTATGACATACAATCGAGCAAAAACGCAGTTTCTTGGTATCGGTAGCGGAAGACGAACTACTGCTGTATATGCAGCAATTTCAGAGGTAAAACTGTAGATGGACATGTCATCAGTCTTCAAAAAATTCCTAGAGATACAATGAAAATATGGCTGCAGCAGGCTAGATTAATTCGTAAAAACTTTATAACTAAAAATTTGTTCCGCACATTTTGTAAATAATGATGATCCGTCTGCAGAACATCCACTACCGAAAATTAGCTTTTTTGTTTGTGTTTTTTTTTTAATAGGCCTATTCGAATATGTATCAGCATTTTAATAGTAATTTGTTTCTTTTTTTTTTTGTAAGGGGGGGGGGGTCACACAGCACCTTATTATAGTACTACACAGATTAATACAAATCCAGAATGAGACTATGAGTGGGGAATTTTAAAAAAAATACGAATCAGTTAAGATTTCTTTTTATTCACAAACACAATAACATTTTTCCATATGACAGAGGCATACACCATGAACATGTTTACATCAAGAACGTCCGCGGAAGTGACTTTATTTATAGCGCATGCGTATTAAACACAGTAAAAGAGTTACCTTCAGGGGAAATAACTCACCTTTTGAAAATGGGGAATACGATAATCTAACAAAATAGTGATAAACTTACGCGCTGTATTTAAAAATTTTAAAAGAAGGAAACGGTTTGTATTTTTTTTTAGATAATAAATTATCTTATAAAGGGTCTGTTAGCCCCCCCCCCTTTCTAGAAAGCTATACGAATTAGCCAGGCACGTAGCATCGTCTTTAAAAGGGGGGGTAGGCAAAGAAACATTTTTTCTTACCTTGAAAAGTTGGCAAGCAAAGAAAAACCTTGCCCAAAGTTGAAAAAGCTACTTATTTCAGTACCAGTTCCTTGGCATACAATACTACATTTGCCTTATAAAACTTTACCGTAGTATTAACTGTGTGTGTGTGTGGGGGGGGGGGGGTTGGCAACCGGTCTATCAATGAACAATTTAAATAGAAAAAGTAATATTGGGGGAAAAAGTGGGGGTGGGGCTAAGCCACTTGACCCCCCCCCCCCCCCCCGTGCGTACAGGTACAGAGAATGAATACTGAATATGTAAATGGGTTGAACAGTTGAATATGAACCATAGTTGTGAAAATTGAAAATTATTAGAATTATTAGTTGTGAATTCAATAAAATTACGGTACATATATTTTTTCACAGATGTACATGTATGTCAGTTACACGGGGTCTCTGTCTCTGTCTCTCTCTGTCTCTCTCTCTCTCTGATATTGTTTTTTACACACTTTGCAAAAAAAGAATAACTTATAAAAATAAATACATGTACTTACACTGAAAGGATTTTAAAAAAATAAATAACACTTGAGAAAAGAATGTTTTCCGTTAATAAACGAGAAATACGCTAGGAAATTATTGTATCAATTTCGTGTTTCTGCTCTCAATACTCTGATCTTAAACAAGATGTGTATTTTACTCGGAAATATACATGTACATATGCTTAGATCCTACACTAAAACTTTGATTAAATGCAGCTCAGACTTTATACGACATATGTAACACGAATTCAGGTCAATGCTATTTTAATTACTCTTTCTTCGTTACATGAGGATATGAGATTAAATTATTCATTTAGAATTCCATTCAAAGTTTTTATACTATATAGTCAATCAATTATTTTACAAATTAAAAATTCTAGAAACACTGTTAATTCAAATGAAATAGGCCTTTAATTGTCACCAAATGTGTTCTTGTAAGTAAAAGTTCTATGTTATGACATACAATCGAGCAAAAACGCAGTTTCTTGGTATCGGTCGCGGAAAACGAACTTCTGCTGTATATGCGGCAATTTCAGAGGTAAAACTGTAGATGGACATGTCATCAGTCTCCAAAAAATTCCTAGAGATACAAAGAAAATATGGCTGCAGCAGGCTAGATTATTTCGTAAAAACTTTATAACTAAAATTTGTTCCGCACATTTTGTTAATAATGATGATCCGTCTGCAGAACATCCACTACCGAAAATTAGCTTTTTTTTTTAAATAGGCCTATTCGAATATGTATCGGCATTTTATCAGTAATTTTTTCGTTTTTTTTTTTTGTAAGGGGTGGGGGGTGGGGGGTGGGGGTCACACAGCACCTTATTATAGTACTACACAGATTAATACAAATCCAGAAAGAGACTATGAGTGGGCAATTTAAAAAAATACGAATCAGTTAAGATTTCTTTTTATTCACAAACACAATAACATTTTTCCATATGACAGAGGCATTACACCATGAACATGTTTTCATCAAGAACGTCCGCGGAAGTGACTTTATTTATAGTGCATGCGTATTAAACACAGTAAAAGAGTTCCCTTCAGGGGAAATAACTCACCTTTTGAAAATGGGGAATACACCCTGATGAACTTACAAAAATCAAAAGAAGAACTTTAAAATTTTAACAAAATTTAATAACAAAATTAAAGAACAAAATAAACAGAAATTTTAACAAAAAAAATTAACCAAAAAAAAAAATGTACAAAATAGAATAAATTGAAAATGTCTTTGTTAATTGGTCCTGGTCCACGTCAGTCAGTGCGCATGTCCCTTGGTATGAATTGGTCCCGTTTGCCCTGGTCCTTCCGTACGTGCGGAAATCCTCCGAGAACCGATTTTTCCAGTTTCCTATTAGTATGGCTACACGGAACAATGTTAATTAATAACGGGATGCGTGACACACTGGGTTCCTCTCGGGTTCCAGAGACAATGGTCCGACGCCAGGCTCAACACTTTGAAATGTCTTTCAATGAAACTAAATATTCAGAATTATTTCCAAATTCACAATAGTTATAATTCTCAAACTTTCACAATGTTTCGTTCATATAAAGACTTTAATTCAGATAATGAAATGATCAACGAGGGTCACCGCCCGATGATATACTAGTAACTCACAGAACTGGTTTTAGAGATGTGTCGTATGGGCCGCCATAGTTCACTCACACGCTTCGGTCTCTGTCACACACCATAACATGGAAATGGCTACTCTCAAATAAAGAGTTTCAGTACCCGATAGTTTACATACTCTGTAACATTCTGTAGAGAGACTTTTAGGCATGAAAATAAGTCACAAGACCCATGTGGTTTTCTATGGAAGGCGTCCTGGTAGCACTAGACGAACACGTCTATCGGCTGATGTTTTCCCGGGTACTCCCCAGAGCACGCTTTAACTTTACTATTTAAAGTAAAACGAGGGGCTCCCCACAGGGCTGCTATGTTACTATGGGAACTAAAGGAATTTAGGGGCTCCCCACAGTGTTATTACACAAGTTACCGGAAGGGTGAACCCAGGGGATTTATTTACAATGTAATGAAGAATTTCCGTTTGTTACATACCTCCCCCTTATAAGACTAAAGACCATTTAGTCCGGCCAAACCTACAAACTGAAAATTAAAATAAACAAACTCAGACTATTTACAACAAAGCATTATATATACAATATACCTGCAACAAAAGTAATCTCAGATAATTACTCAACCACATCATCTGAACATAACCTTGATAGTGAGTCTGCTACTGTATTCTGTGTACCACGAATATACCTAATCGAGAACACAAACTCTTGCAAAAGAAGACTCCAACGTAACAAACGTTGATTTGATAACTTTGACCTTTGTAACCATTGCAAAGGTGCATGATCAGTCTCAATTTTGAATGGTTTACCTTCTAAATAGACTATGAGACTCTGGACCGCCCACACAACAGCAAAGCACTCTTTTTCTACTACAGCATAATTTCTCTCCGCAGGACTGAACTTTTTGCTAAGAAAACAAATTGGATGCTTACCGTCTTCAAACTCTTGCTCTAGCACCGCGCCTGCTCCGTATGCACTTGCATCTGTGCGCAAAATGAATGATCTACTGAAATCTGGACTTCGAAGAACTGGTTCTGAAAGTAACTTACCTTTTAGTTCTTGGAAAGAGTGATCAAGTTCGCTTGTCCATTTGATTTTGCTAGGTGTTTTCTTGCTCGTCAAGTCTGTAAGCGGAAGTGCTAAAGTGGCAAAATTAGGAATGAACTTCCGGTAAAACCCAATCATACCTAAAAATGACTTTACCTTTTTCTTGGTTGTCGGAATGGGAAAGTTCTGAATGGATTCTACTTTTGACATCATTGGCTTGATTTTTCCACTTCCTACAGTATGACCAAGAAAACAAAGTTCATTGAAACCAAACTCACATTTTGTAGGTCGAGCTGCTAAGTTCGCTTTCCTCAACGCTGAAAACACTGTTCTCAGATGCTCAAGGTGTTCTGTCCAGCTGTTGCTATAGATACCAATATCATCAATGAAAGCCTCTGTGAAATCTTCCAGCCCTGTAAGAACTTTACTTACCAGTCTAACGAAAGTGGCCGGTGCATTCACCATCCCGAACGGCATGACTGTAAAACTGAAATGTCCAAATGGAGTTACAAATGCACTTTTCCGTTTTGCATCCTCGTCTAATGGCACTTGCCAATAACCTTTTGTCAAGTCCAATTTGCTTATGAATTTTGCTTTATTGGTCTTAATCAAAATGTCATCTATTCGAGGCATTGGCCTTGGGTCAAATACAGTTACCTTATTCAACTCCCGGAAGTCGACGCAGAATCTCAATGATTTGTCACTCTTCTTAATGAGGACGACTGGTGCTGAATAAGGACTGTCTGTTTCCTCAATGATACCAAGATCCATCATTTGCTGTAACTCCCGCTTCACTTGATCTTGTAAGGCATATGGAATCGGGTATGGTTTCATATGGATGGGCACATCTGTAGACGTTTTCACTGAGTGTTTCGTCAAAGGCGTTTTCTTGGGAACATCTGTAAAAATATCACCAAATTCTTCCACTAACCTCTGAATCTGATCCCTTTGCTCTGTGGTGAGGTTGTTTGAATACTGAACGTTGGCTGACGATTCTGTCTGTCGAAGGGCCGGGACTTTATCCGACACCACACCGTCTTCTATCTGAACATCATTGCTAGATAAACTGGAAATAACATTCAGGCATGCCATTATTTCAGACTTACTGTTTTCCTCTGACTCTCTCTCAAACCATTCCTTCAGCATATTGACGTGATAAACAGTTTCTTTGTTTTTGGACAGCCTGACCTTGAAATCAACGGGACTTCCCTTTTCTGTCACCTCATATGGACCCTTCCACTGCGCCAATAATTTCGAAGTAATTGTTGGCAATAACACTAAAACTTTCTGACCTACTTCAAAATTCCTGCCTCTGGCGTTTTTGTCATAATATCTCTTCTGTTTCTTCTTTGCATGGGATTCCACTTCTGTTACCAACTTACGTACCATCTCCATTCGTTCACGTGTTTCCATGAGATAACTTAGGACTGATGCTTGTTCCTCGGTTGGTTCTTCCCATTGCTCCTTTAAGATGTCTAGTGGACCCCTGACATGTCTGGCATAAAGAAGTTCGAAGGGAGTAAAACCTGTCGTTTCATTCGGGACATCTCTGTAGGCAAAGAGTACATATGGTAAATGAACATCCCATTTTAATGGCTCTACAACTGCATATGCTTTCAACATTTGCTTAAGAGTCCCATTAAATCGTTCTACTAGCCCGTTAGCTTGAGGATGATAAGGGGTAGTTGACAGTTTACGCACTTTTAGCATTTTGCACAGGTTTGATATGAGTGATGACATGAAATTTGTTCCCTGGTCTGATAAAATTTCTTTAGGAAAGCCTACCCTTGAGAACATTTCCATAAGCGCATTTGCCACACTTTCTGCGTCTTGACATTTCATCGGAAATGCTTCCGGAAATCTAGTAGCATAGTCCATACATACCAAAATATATCTGTTTTTCTTTTTTGTCATTGGTAATGGACCCACAAAGTCAATGGCGACTCTGGAAAATGGAACGTCTATCTTTGGAATTGGCACCAGTTTTGCTCTCGGCGTTCTCCCTTTCTGCATCCCCTTCTGACAAATAGAGCATGACTTACAATAATGTGATATGTCCACATACATACCCGGCCAAAAGAAGTTTTGCAGGATTCGTTCTCTGGTTTTCTTGTTTCCAAGATGCCCAGCCAATGGTGTGTCATGAGCTAATGACATAATACCAGTGCGCAGTTTCTTTGGAGCTACAATCTGGAAGACTTTTTCGTCAGAATTCTTCTCAAAAACTCCATACAATAAATCATTTTTCAAGATGAAATATGACTTACCCTCATATGGACCATTTTGTGCCATATCTAGAATTGACTTCAAGCTCTCATCAGTTTTCTGATGCTCAATCAATTCCTCCCTGTTACACCACATACCTTCATTCTCGGTGTTCGATGCTTTTAAGTCATCCAGTTTTGGTTTTTCTGCCCTCTCTTGTTTCCTTAGCTCTGATCTAGTTTGGACCGCTCCGCATGCGTCATCTTCGACTGTGTCCACCTTCTCCATCCTGGGTAAAGGGTCTGCCTCCTTAGGTACTACAATGCTCACATTGTTGCCAATAATAACATCAGCAAAAGGAGAATCTAGACATAAAGCGTGTACCTTACCTGAAATGTATGGCGTATTCACACTTACTATTGCCTCATTGCAAGATCTCCTTGTACCGTCAGCTAGAGTAATTACCCTTGATTTCCCAGTCTTATCCTCATCTGAAACTAATTTACTGTTGACAAACACCGTTGAACAACCAGTATCCCTTAAAACTGAGACAACATGTCCACCGACTTCTCCACTCACCAAATCTAAACCTGTTTCACAACTTAATTCTAAAGCAGAATCATCAGTAATCGATACACCAGACAACTTAACCACCACTTTATTCTCATGAACACTATCAGAATCCTCAGATACTGTCATTGTCTCATCAAGACACAAACCAAACTGTTCATTAGACTTGTGGTTACCTGGTTTCTGATTCAGAGGAGATTTTGACTGAACTTTACGCAATGGACAATTCGGAGCAATATGCCCGACCTTGTCACACTTAAAACATTTCCTCTGATCTAAAGGCGAGATAAACTTACCTTTATGGGACTGAACCGAACCAAACTTATTTGGTTTTGAACCCGGTTTTTCCCCTGCGTTACCACGACCACTGCCTGAATAACTGCCTTTATGTGCAACCTGAAATGACTCTGACAAAGTTATAACTTCTTTTATAGACTTTGGACTGTGTTCAAGTACCCACAGTTGCAACTCTTTTGAACAACTTCTTATCACCTGTTCTCTCAACATCAAATCAAACAACTTATGAAAGTTTGAACCAATTTCTTCCCTTTCACACCAATGATTAAAGAACCTCTCTGTCCTAACTACAAAATCTTTGAACGATTCATCACTAGACTGTCGACACTGCCTAAACTTATCCCTATAGGCCCCTGAGGTAAGTTCATACCTTTTAAGAATAGCAGTTTTTATAGCATCGTAATTATCGCTATCCTCATCTGACAATCTAGAATAAGCTTCAAGAGCCTTACCCGATAGCATTGGGACTAAACGAACCGCCCATTGAGATTGATCCCACTTTTGTAACCCCGCTATTTTCTCAAAAGATTTTAGAAAAACGTCAGGGTCTTGACCTTCTTCAAATTTGGGTAAATTTACACTAGGGGTGTGAATGCTCTGGGGGGAGGGACCAGTTTTACTCTTCTCTAACTCTTTCTCTTTAAGAGCTCTCATCCCTGCTATATTATTTTTCTTCGATTATTCTTTATTAAGTAAAGTTACGCCATTTTGAGAGAATGAAACAATGTACGATTTACTGATTGTCGTAATTAATTAGCATAATTAATTCGTTCAATTATGTAAATCGCACTTCACCCGAGTATACCCGATAGACCGGACGCATTTCATAGCGGTCCGGATTTCTTTCTTTATTAGTGTTCTTAAAAATTCCACCGTTCGACCATAAGGACCAAAAAACTCAATGAACCCGTTGGGGAACATTTCAACCTTGAGGGTCACAAATGGGAGGGCGTAACAGAAGTGGAATCCCATGCAAAGAAGAAACAGAAGAGATATTATGACAAAAACGCCAGAGGCAGGAATTTTGAAGTAGGTCAGAAAGTTTTAGTGTTATTGCCAACAATTACTTCGAAATTATTGGCGCAGTGGAAGGGTCCATATGAGGTGACAGAAAAGGGAAGTCCCGTTGATTTCAAGGTCAGGCTGTCCAAAAACAAAGAAACTGTTTATCACGTCAATATGCTGAAGGAATGGTTTGAGAGAGAGTCAGAGGAAAACAGTAAGTCTGAAATAATGGCATGCCTGAATGTTATTTCCAGTTTATCTAGCAATGATGTTCAGATAGAAGACGGTGTGGTGTCGGATAAAGTCCCGGCCCTTCGACAGACAGAATCGTCAGCCAACGTTCAGTATTCAAACAACCTCACCACAGAGCAAAGGGATCAGATTCAGAGGTTAGTGGAAGAATTTGGTGATATTTTTACAGATGTTCCCAAGAAAACGCCTTTGACGAAACACTCAGTGAAAACGTCTACAGATGTGCCCATCCATATGAAACCATACCCGATTCCATATGCCTTACAAGATCAAGTGAAGCGGGAGTTACAGCAAATGATGGATCTTGGTATCATTGAGGAAACAGACAGTCCTTATTCAGCACCAGTCGTCCTCATTAAGAAGAGTGACAAATCATTGAGATTCTGCGTCGACTTCCGGGAGTTGAATAAGGTAACTGTATTTGACCCAAGGCCAATGCCTCGAATAGATGACATTTTGATTAAGACCAGTAAAGCAAAATTCATAAGCAAATTGGACTTGACAAAAGGTTATTGGCAAGTGCCATTAGACGAGGATGCAAAACGGAAAAGTGCATTTGTAACTCCATTTGGACATTTCAGTTTTACAGTCATGCCGTTCGGGATGGTGAATGCACCGGCCACTTTCGTTAGACTGGTAAGTAAAGTTCTTACAGGGCTGGAAGATTTCACAGAGGCTTTCATTGATGATATTGGTATCTATAGCAACAGCTGGACAGAACACCTTGAGCATCTGAGAACAGTGTTTTCAGCGTTGAGGAAAGCGAACTTAGCAGCTCGACCTACAAAATGTGAGTTTGGTTTCAATGAACTTTGTTTTCTTGGTCATACTGTAGGAAGTGGAAAAATCAAGCCAATGATGTCAAAAGTAGAATCCATTCAGAACTTTCCCATTCCGACAACCAAGAAAAAGGTAAAGTCATTTTTAGGTATGATTGGGTTTTACCGGAAGTTCATTCCTAATTTTGCCACTTTAGCACTTCCGCTTACAGACTTGACGAGCAAGAAAACACCTAGCAAAATCAAATGGACAAGCGAACTTGATCACTCTTTCCAAGAACTAAAAGGTAAGTTACTTTCAGAACCAGTTCTTCGAAGTCCAGATTTCAGTAGATCATTCATTTTGCGCACAGATGCAAGTGCATACGGAGCAGGCGCGGTGCTAGAGCAAGAGTTTGAAGACGGTAAGCATCCAATTTGTTTTCTTAGCAAAAAGTTCAGTCCTGCGGAGAGAAATTATGCTGTAGTAGAAAAAGAGTGCTTTGCTGTTGTGTGGGCGGTCCAGAGTCTCATAGTCTATTTAGAAGGTAAACCATTCAAAATTGAGACTGATCATGCACCTTTGCAATGGTTACAAAGGTCAAAGTTATCAAATCAACGTTTGTTACGTTGGAGTCTTCTTTTGCAAGAGTTTGTGTTCTCGATTAGGTATATTCGTGGTACACAGAATACAGTAGCAGACTCACTATCAAGGTTATGTTCAGATGATGTGGTTGAGTAATTATCTGAGATTACTTTTGTTGCAGGTATATTGTATATATAATGCTTTGTTGTAAATAGTCTGAGTTTGTTTATTTTAATTTTCAGTTTGTAGGTTTGGCCGGACTAAATGGTCTTTAGTCTTATAAGGGGGAGGTATGTAACAAACGGAAATTCTTCATTACATTGTAAATAAATCCCCTGGGTTCACCCTTCCGGTAACTTGTGTAATAACACTGTGGGGAGCCCCTAAATTCCTTTAGTTCCCATAGTAACATAGCAGCCCTGTGGGGAGCCCCTCGTTTTACTTTAAATAGTAAAGTTAAAGCGTGCTCTGGGGAGTACCCGGGAAAACATCAGCCGATAGACGTGTTCGTCTAGTGCTACCAGGACGCCTTCCATAGAAAACCACATGGGTCTTGTGACTTATTTTCATGCCTAAAAGTCTCTCTACAGAATGTTACAGAGTATGTAAACTATCGGGTACTGAAACTCTTTATTTGAGAGTAGCCATTTCCATGTTATGGTGTGTGACAGAGACCGTAGCGTGTGAGTGAACTATGGCGGCCCATACGACACATCTCTAAAACCAGTTCTGTGAGTTACTAGTATATCATCGGGCGGTGACCCTCGTTGATCATTTCATTATCTGAATTAAAGTCTTTATATGAACGAAACATTGTGAAAGTTTGAGAATTATAACTATTGTGAATTTGGAAATAATTCTGAATATTTAGTTTCATTGAAAGACATTTCAAAGTGTTGAGCCTGGCGTCGGACCATTGTCTCTGGAACCCGAGAGGAACCCAGTGTGTCACGCATCCCGTTATTAATTAACATTGTTCCGTGTAGCCATACTAATAGGAAACTGGAAAAATCGGTTCTCGGAGGATTTCCGCACGTACGGAAGGACCAGGGCAAACGGGACCAATTCATACCAAGGGACATGCGCACTGACTGACGTGGACCAGGACCAATTAACAAAGACATTTTCAATTTATTCTATTTTGTACATTTTTTTTTTGGTTAATTTTTTTTGTTAAAATTTCTGTTTATTTTGTTCTTTAATTTTGTTATTAAATTTTGTTAAAATTTTAAAGTTCTTCTTTTGATTTTTGTAAGTTCATCAGGGTGTATTCCCCATTTTCAAAAGGTGAGTTATTTCCCCTGAAGGGAACTCTTTTACTGTGTTTAATACGCATGCGCTATAAATAAAGTCACTTCCGCGGACGTTCTTGATGAAAACATGTTCATGGTGTAATGCCTCTGTCATATGGAAAAATGTTATTGTGTTTGTGAATAAAAAGAAATCTTAACTGATTCGTATTTTTTTAAATTGCCCACTCATAGTCTCTTTCTGGATTTGTATTAATCTGTGTAGTACTATAATAAGGTGCTGTGTGACCCCCCCCCCCCCCCCCTTACAAAAAAAAAAAACGAAACAAATTACTGATAAAATGCCGATACATATTCGAATAGGCCTATTTAAAAAAAAAGCTAATTTTCGGTAGTGGATGTTCTGCAGACGGATCATCATTATTAACAAAATGTGCGGAACAAATTTTAGTTATAAAGTTTTTACGAAATAATCTAGCCTGCTGCAGCCATATTTTCTTTGTATCTCTAGGAATTTTTTGGAGACTGATGACATGTCCATCTACAGTTTTACCTCTGAAATTGCCGCATATACAGCAGAAGTTCGTTTTCCGCGACCGATACCAAGAAACTGCGTTTTTGCTCGATTGTATGTCATAACATAGAACTTTTACTTACAAGAACACATTTGGTGACAATTAAAGGCCTATTTCATTTGAATTAACAGTGTTTCTAGAATTTTTAATTTGTAAAATAATTGATTGACTATATAGTATAAAAACTTTGAATGGAATTCTAAATGAATAATTTAATCTCATATCCTCATGTAACGAAGAAAGAGTAATTAAAATAGCATTGACCTGAATTCGTGTTACATATGTCGTATAAAGTCTGAGCTGCATTTAATCAAAGTTTTAGTGTAGGATCTAAGCATATGTACATGTATATTTCCGAGTAAAATACACATCTTGTTTAAGATCAGAGAATTGAGAGCAGAAACACGAAATTGATACAATAATTTCCTAGCGTATTTCTCGTTTATTAACGGAAAACATTCTTTTCTCAAGTGTTATTTATTTTTTTAAAATCCTTTCAGTGTAAGTACATGTATTTATTTTTATAAGTTATTCTTTTTTGCAAAGTGTGTAAAAAACAATATGAGAGAGAGAGAGAGAGAGAGAGACTCATGTAACCCCGTGTAACTGACATACATGTACATCTGTGAAAAAATATATGTACCGTAATTTTATTGAATTCACAACTAATAATTCTAATAATTTTCAATTTTCACAACTATGGTTCATATTCAACTGTTCAACCCATTTACATAATTATTCGTTCTCTGTACCTGTACGCACGGGGGGGGGGGGGGGGGGGGGGGGTCAAGTGGCTTAGCCCCACCCCCACTTTTTCCCCCAATATTACTTTTTCTATTGAAAATGTTCATTGATAGACAGGTTGCCAATGCTTCCCCCCCCCCCCCCCCACACACACACACACAGTTAATACTACGGTAAAGTTTTATAAGGCAAATGTAGTATTGTATGCCAAGGAACTGGTACTGAAATAAGTAGCTTTTTCAACTTTGGGCAAGGTTTTTCTTTGCTTGCCAACTTTTCAAGGTAAGAAAAAATGTTTCTTTGCCTACCCCCCTTTTAAAGACGATGCTACGTGCCTGGCTAATTCGTATAGCTTTCTAGAAAGGGGGGGGGGGGCTAACAGACCCTTTATAAAATAATTTATTATCTAAAAAAAAATACAAACCGTTTCCTTCTTTTAAAATTTTTAAATACAGCGCGTAAGTTTATCACTATTTTGTTAGATTATCGTATTCCCCATTTTCAAAAGGTGAGTTATTTCCCCTGAAGGTAACTCTTTTACTGTGTTTAATACGCATGCGCTATAAATAAAGTCACTTCCGCGGACGTTCTTGATGTAAACATGTTCATGGTGTATGCCTCTGTCATATGGAAAAATGTTATTGTGTTTGTGAATAAAAAGAAATCTTAACTGATTCGTATTTTTTTTAAATTGCCCACTCATAGTCTCTTTCTGGATTTGTATTAATCTGTGTAGTACTATAATAAGGTGCTGTGTGACCCCCCCCCTTACAAAAAAAAAAAAAAAAACAAATTACTATTAAAATGCTGATACATATTCGAATAGGCCTATTAAAAAAAAAACACACAAACAAAAAAGCTAATTTTCGGTAGTGGATGTTCTGCAGACGGATCATCATTATTTACAAAATGTGCGGAACAAAATTTTAGTTATAAAGTTTTTACGAATTAATCTAGCCTGCTGCAGCCATATTTTCATTGTATCTCTAGGAATTTTTTGAAGACTGATGACATGTCCATCTACAGTTTTACCTCTGAAATTGCTGCATATACAGCAGTAGTTCGTCTTCCGCTACCGATACCAAGAAACTGCGTTTTTGCTCGATTGTATGTCATAACATAGAACTTTTACTTACAAGAACACATTTGGTGACAATTAAAGGCCTATTTCATTTGAATTAACCGTGTTTCTAGAATTTTCTATTTGTAAAATAATTGATTCACTATTTAGTATTAAAACTTTGAATGGAATTCTAAATGAATAATTTAATCTCATGTGCTCATGTAACGAAGAAAGACTAATTAAAATAGCATCGACCTGAATTCGTGTTACATATGTCGTATAAAGTCTGAGCTGCATTTAATCAAATTAAGTTTTAGTGTAGGATCTAAGCATATGTACATGTATATTCCCGAGTAAAATACACATTTTGTTTTAGATCAGAGAATTGAGAGCAGAAACACGAAATTGATACAATAATTTCCTAGCGTATTTCTCGTTAATTAACTGAAAACAATCTTTTCTCAAGTGTTATTTATTTTTTTTTAAATCCTTTCAGTGTAAGTACATGTATTTATTTTTATAAGTTATTCTTTTTTTTGCAAAGTGTGTAAAAAACAATATCAGAGAGAGAGAGAGAGAGAGAGAGAGAGAGAGAGAGAGAGAGAGAGAGAGAGACTCCGTGTAACTGACATACATGTACATCTGTGAAAAAATATATGTACCGTAATTTTATTGAATTCACAATTAAAAATTCTAATAATAATATTAATTTTCACAACTTTGGTTCATTTTCAACTGTTCAACCCATTTACATATTCTCGATCTGTACCTGTACGCACGGAGGGGGGGGGGGGTGCAGGGTCAAGGGGTTTAGCCCAACCCCCACTTTTTTCCCAATATTACTTTTTCTATTGAAAATGTTCATTGATAGACAGGTTGTCAACCCCACACACCCCCCCCCCACACACACACACACTCAGTTTATACTACGGTAAAGTTATATAAGGGAAATGTAGTATTGTATGCCAAGGAACTGGTACTGAAATAAGTATTAGCTTTTTCAACTTTGGGCAAGGTTTTTCTTTGCTTGCCAACTTTTCCAGGTAAGAAAAAAATATTTCTTTGGCTACCCCCCCCCCCCCCCCTTTTTAAAGACGATGCTAGGTGCCTGGCTAATTCGTATAGCTTTCTAGAAAGGGGGGGGGGCTAACAGACCCTTTATAAAATAATTTATTATCTAAAAAAATGCAAACCGTTTCCTTCTTTTAAAATTTTTAAATACAGCGTGTAAGTTGATCACTATTTTGTTGGATTATCGTAACATGTAGTCCGCGGAAGTTATGCTAGTGTTGAAGAGTTCCGATTTTGAGGGGAGATAACTCACTTTTGAAAATGGGGAATTGCGTAGTCCGCGGAAGTTAGGCTAGTGTAGAAGAGTTCCGATTTTGAGGGGAGATAACTCACTTTTGAAAATGGGGAATAACCCACACCCTCACAGACTATTTAGATATTTTATATAGATTTATATATTTCCCCTTCAATTATCTATTCTTTATGTATGCTCATTCTTGACAAATAAGAAAAACTAAAAAGATATCAAATCGTAAAAATCCAATGTACAGTTGTCAGTCAGGCGGAACGGACCTCAGTATGAGCACACTTTCTTCGAGGACAAGAATTACTCAATACAGGTATTCTTGGCAGCACTGAGCTGCAATGAATTTCAATTGTATATATTCCTTATCATTAAATCACATTGATTTTGGCTATTTCAGTAAATGCACTCCCTTGGATTTCATTTAGGCCTATATAATTTGCACACTTTAATGACATGTTTTATTATATGGCCTAGACTTGAAGAACAGAATTTCAGAGACAGTAGACACTACCTTTATGAACCATGAGAAGTAAAGACAAATATCAGTTAGTACATATGGAGATAAGAAACTCAGAAAATCAATGAAAGGGTTTCTCCTACCTCTACTAACTGAAATAAAAATTTAGGAAAAACAAATTATTATATGTATTTAGCCAAATGCCATTAATCGGAACGGAAATCGACAAGCTTTTTGTAGAGAAAAAACCAAGCCCGGCCTTATAGATCAGATCCCTATTTATAATGAAGTGATCCTTTGCAAAGTTGGGAGTGCTGATCCCATATTTGAATCAACTGCAGGATGTTGAGATCGCTCCTTTAAACGAGTAAAATATTGGGTTCTGAACTACCAAATAATGAAACATCTTTCATGTACACATACGCAGTAAAAATAAATATTCGTTTGATACTTGTGCTTGTATGAGTCACTAAGGTTGTTTTGACATTTGAGACAAACAAACAAACAAAGTACCATGTAAACTGTGTAGCCCTGTAACATTGCCCATCGTATTATTCTAAGATTAATCTAACAGCTAGAATAATTACAATTAATTCTACCAAAGGCACATATGGGAATGCAATTAATATTTATATGTATAAACATGGTATCATGTTAGGGACCACTGTTTGCTATACGGGTTCCTTTGACTATTCCATTTGATGTCCCATTGAAAATTTTTGAATGTTTACGTTATAATTAAAATACACGTAACATAATCGATTTGTTTCTCTTTAATAAGGTCCTTTATATAATGGCTTTATTTTGCAAAAACTTTAATGTGAAGTAGATTTAAGTTCGTCCAAACATTCCCTGAAGCTCAAGATGAGGCATGATCTTGGGTTTTGTTTACACACGATTATACGTTTTGTTGATCAGATTATTGGATCTTCTAAAACACTTTCATAATATCGCAACGGTGTGTCACTAGGAATCATAGGAGCTTGGTTTGTTCGAAAGAAATGATTAAAATCAAGCCTGCTATACCGTGTTCCTTTCCATTTTCGAATTTCCGATAATGGAGTTTGTAGAATGGTCTGAACCATCTTTTTGGATCTAATGTCACCATGTCTTGTTAAAATATTCCAATATGCATATTTCTTTGACGACTGGTATTCCGGATATAATTTTGAATTGATTATGGATATTGCTATCACATCATTACTCATCTTTAACATTAACTCTGAGGTAAAAATTGAAGAAAATGGTTTCATTATCTCATGCTCGTAAAGGTAACTGATTATAAATAATGGTATCTGAGCAGTTCTGAGATAAATGTGTTTTCGTACTTTTTTAAATCTTATCATATTAGATATAATAATAAGACATTTTTTACTATTTTTGTGCTTCGTGCAGCATTGCAACTTTTTGAATGAAATTTCCAATTTGCTGTACTTCTTCAAATACTTGTATTTATATATTTCTGGATTTTTCCAATAGATCTTCAACTGATTGATGAAACATGCAAAATCTGATGAAGAAGAATGAATGTTGTTGTGCCCACAAACTTGATTCATATTGTCAAAGTCCTCTATAGACTTCATGCCACTCAACTTAATCATTTGAGACAGAAGTAGCAGGAATTCCTCTTCTACTTTACCAGCACAACTAAGCAAAGCTTTTGTGTTCATGAAATTTGATAGTTTCTGTTTACATTTCCAAAGAGCTGAATCTTTAGGGTACACGAATGTTTTGAAATCATATGCAAATTTTAAATACAATGCTGCAGAAGCGTGGTTTAAATATTAAACCCATTTAAGTTTGTGGAAAGAAAGTGAATTATGACTAAAAACACTTAGAAGGTATGATGTAGAAATGTTTAAACGATTTATACAATTGAAATGTTCTTCTCCAAAGTTTTCTTTTATAGCCTGTAGAATTTTCTCAAGTCCCTTAGCGGCTGCAAGATGGGAAAAGCTGAGTGACGTTGATGTAGCGTTGCATATTTGAATTGGTTTTCTAATTCTCACGAGTGTTGAATCATTTGCAATGTATTCTTCAATAGATTTAAACATGTTATCAAAAGGAACAACTGCGTTAATGTTTAGTAATGGCGAGTTTGAAGAAATCATTTCCTGTATTTTCAGATTTTCTGGAGAACAAGGTGCGAACTCAATTAGCAACTGCAAAATGTCTCTGTTGTCCTTGGTTTTAACATTTATAGACATCCCAGTTCGTAACAGAAATTTAAAACCAAGGTAATTACCACTTAAAACCGTCCTGTGTAAGGGATTGAATCCTTCATCATCTTAGCAAAAATTCATTTCAGTACAGTTCATGTTCATCTCTGAAAAATACCCTAAGTGAATTCTGAATGAACCCTTGGGATCCTCCATCAAGTTATGGAATGCAAATGTTTTAAAACCACTACATTTGCATCTTCTAAATTCTGCACATGGAAGAGAATAAATTAAAATACTCAGGATCTATATAAATCTGTGTATGGAGAATTTTGATAGTGTCTTTTAAATTGATGGCAAAATCATAAGTACTATCTTCACGTTGTTGACATTTTGTCCAAATAGCATCAAGAATAAGGACATTCCCACGTTGCAAGCAGATTTTAATATATGCGGAAAGTTTATTATTGAATATTTCATTTTTAAATGATGTTTCAAGGATCAAATAAATGAAGTACTGATGTGCATTCATACTAGCGATCTTAGTACTTCGGCAAAGACTGTCGTAAGGTGGTGAACAAACAAAACTTGGTTTTGCCTTTAGCAGATTATCCATTTGTGGCAAATGTTTGAAAACCAAATCCAAAACTGTTTCATTGTTGACGTCTGGAAGACGTAAAAGCTTTGTCCAGATGTCCTGATTCCATTGGTGTTTTAAACAAGCTTGAAGAAAATTTATATTTCCATTAATAGCTGCATAGTGCATTGCAGTTCTCCCGATATCATCTTGAAAGAATAATTCATCTCTAATCCTTTTCAAAACTGTTTTACTAATGTATTTTCCAAACTCAGTGACGGCTTGTAGAGATTCATATTTATATTTTTCACTCCTAGCAAGATAATGAACTACACTCTGTTTGGTATCATCTAAAACGGGTTCAGGATTTCTATTGAAAAGATTATCAAGAAGGTCATATTGCCTACAAATTGCTCCTGAGTGCAATGGAGAAGATCCGTTGTATGACTGAGTATGCAGTTTAGTTTCAAAGTGACTGGTTAGTTCCATCCTTCCAATACAAGCTAGATAATGCAATGCTGTTGCTCCGAATGCATCACGCTCAATCCAGAAGGCGTTTCGAAATTTATTATGCAACATATGTAAATTCTGCGTACTTCCAAATTCTGCAGCCATGTGAAAAGTAGACATATTATTCAAACATTTGTTATTGTCATATTCTATTTCTTCTGCTTTACTTAAATCAAATTCGCCCCTTCTCTGATATTCTGTTATGCAGTGCTGGGTAAAGGAAACACTGAGAGACATAAAATAGCGTAAAACATCTGTCCGATCAAATTTCACAGCTGTTAGGAGAGGGGTTCTTCCACCAGCCTCTCTACATTGCAAACTTATAGTTCCGTAATCCAGCAAGCGTTTTACAACCTCCGTATGTCCGTTTTGAATCGCTATTTCTACTGCTGTCTCGCACCTTATCATTCTTTTGTCATCCAAACAAACGAAATTAAATGCTTCAAAATCAACCTGGTTGTCAATAACTTGCAAACGAGTTTGATGAAATTTGATCCAGTACACACATCAGCGGCGCCATGGTATAATAACAAGCTTACAATATCAGCATGTCCATTTTTTGATGCCAGGTATAATGAATGGTTTAAACTATTACGAAAAAAAATCATTGTAATTCAGGAGGAAATATTTTACAATTGGGAGATGTCCAAATTCTGAGGCAAGATGGAAGGAGTTCAACCCGCATGACGATTCATGTGACACATTCACTTTGTTCCGATGAAGAATTAAGACAATGTCAAGATGTCCATTTTGAGACGCTATATTCAAGAGGTTGTACTGCCAATGAGAATATAATTTGCTAAATTCAACAATATTGTTTAAAGTAGAGTTTATTATTCTTGGGCCTAATCTGGTAAAATTCACATCAGCTCCATATTTTAAAAGAGCTGTAAGTGTCTTCCGATTACCATACGCCGCAGCAACATAGGAAGCCGTGATATTTCCATCGTCAACCTCATCTACGTGTGTAAATGGGAATTTTAAATACAAGTCAAGAAAAAGGGACATACTAGAGTAAGAATCCACTGTCATTGCTGCTCGGTGAAGAAGGAATATTGGACGATGATTGATAAAAGTCTTGTTCTCAATACTTGAATTGTACTTTTTGCCATACTTAAGAAATATATTCATCAACTCTTGTTCTTTAGAGCACGATACATAACCTGTCAACAGTAAAATATCAATGCCTTCAAACCATGCTGTATGCAAACTTTCTTTAGTAAGTGCCTGGATAACTGGTTACAACCGTTCTGTTTCGAAATGTAAAATTGTTCTCTTTTCCTCTCCTTCTTTGTCAAAAATTCAGAAAGGGTTTTATGTAGAAATGTTATTTTTTTCATCGGATAATCTGAGGAAATGACTTAATTCATTACCTATTAATTTTTGTACATTTATCTGTTCAGCATCAGAAATATTAGCAATTTCGAATACCTCATCTTCAGAAAGTGTCTCACGGCTTGCACATAGTATTTCCAAAATTTTTCTTGTATGGCTAAATTTGTTTTCATCTTTTCCAAATATTCTGTAAAACTGAATATAAAGCAATGTTTCAAGAGTAAGAGGGGCACTTAAGGAAAAGTCCTCATTTTTTCGACCAGAATTTCAATGCATGTAATACGAAAAGCATATTGCCTTTTCCGTATCTAACAGCTTTATCGCTAATTTCGTCAAGATTAGATGTTTTGAAGAAAGCCTGGATATGTTGGATTTCCTCCTTGATAAAATATTTAAGATTTTCTTTCACAAGGAGACTAATGTCTCTTTTATTCTGATTGTTCTCAGACAGCAATTTATATACGTTCATATGGCGGCTTAACTGGGAAATCGGCGAGATATTACGACTCGAGATCAGAAATTTAATATAATTGGGAAATTTTGAAATTCTATTTAGAAGAAGATGTAAGATATTGTATTGCCCATACTCCATGCACTCATCTAAAGCATCTATAGCAACAATATGAGTTGATGTCTCATTTGGTAATTCTTGAAGTGATTTGAGGATTAAAAAATCTAAACAGCCTTCTGGATCATGTACACATTTGTCCCCTACAAAATAATCTCTGAATCTTTGATTCTGTTCTATATGCCATTTGAATTTGGGCATGCTTTTAGCAAAACCACCAGCTATATTTTTGACAAATAATCCGGGCAGCAACGTCCTTTTTGATTCAAAAGTACAGATATGGAAAACAGAAATATTTTGGTAAATTGAATATCCAGCGCCTCGCCGATCGTCCTGGCACACTAGATGAGACATTATTGCTGATTTACCAAAGCCCATTTCTGCTATCATCATGACACCTTTCGAAGAAGAACTCATTTCATTTTCCAGTTCATGAAGTAGCCACTTTCGACCAACTAGCTTACCATGTGCAGAACAATAGAATTGAAAGTCGGTGTCTAAGGCAAATGGGTACTCGTAATCAATTCCTTTGCAACCTGCTGGTAAAAGAAATACATCTTTAACGAAGCTATGTTTCTTTTTAAAAACTTTTTTCTTAATTTTTTTAGCAAGTCACTACGATTTTATAGAAACATAAATAAGTATTACTGAAAGCTGGATACGATTTCTTAAAGAAAGAGGTTTTTTGTCCGCCATATTCCTTCGCCAAGCGCTATATAAGCCCCAGCTTTTTTCAGTGTTTAATGTATAAGGGATCAAAGAAAAAACAAGACAATATTGCGCCACCTTAGAAAATTAAAATTTAACTTGTCAAAACTTATTTATTTGATAAACTTGATGTATTAGTATGTTACTTAAAGAGAAAAGACGGCAATTAAATGTCCTACATGATAAATATCCACATGCACAACGTTTATTGCATGTAGCGTATCAAGGTCTTAGAGTTTGGCCTACTTTTAATAAAACTTTAACCTTGACCATAATTATCGAACTGTTAGTGCTAGGGCTTTCATATTTCACATATTTCAGATCAGCAAACATAAAAAAAATGTTTACTATAGGTAGCCACGGCATAAAGTAAGAAGCATACGATCAAGTGATAATTGTTTAATAAAATCGGGTCAACAGGAAGTTGGGTGGACTTTGTATAGACATCAAGATACTGGATGACTACAGCGTACTAGGCGATATGATATTTAATAGCTGTTTGTTATTTGATTTTTAACTGAGGGAATGCTTCTGTGGCAATCCATAGGTCCACATGTGGTGACAAAGCATATCTGGGCAAAACACACTGTGCAGAGTACATCAGGAAATCGGGCTTCGCCGATAAAAAGGTCATTTAATATTTATCAATCTCACAAGTACGGAAATTGCATATTGTATATATAAATACTGATCAGGCCATTGTTCTATTCACAAATAAGAATTAACAAGTGGTACGTTAGCAATTTTGTCTAGTGTATACTAGTATTATACAAATATAGCCCTTTTATGAGGCCCAACCACAGATATGTCGACTTCACAGAAACATATATTGACCGAGCAATCTATGGATTGAATGAATGCATGGAAAACATGTACATTTGCTTAATTTTTTTTTAATGTCTTTACAGAAATTAACTAAACAAATTTTAATATAATGTGAACAATTGCAAGACAGTTAATGATCTAGCTCTCTGTACTTCTCTTTATACTTATAATCCCTTGTTGACACCTCTTATACTGGGCTCTTTTGGTCTTTGCTTAACATTAATTAGATATGTTTTTTTTTGTTTCAATTTTATTAATCTGTTACTTACAAATCGATTTGATCATTAAAATTATGAAATAAAATATACATGTATATAGAATGATTGATTGATTGATTGATTGATTGTATATTGTTTAACGTCCCTCTTGAGAATTTTTCACTCATATGGAGACGTCACCGTATGCCGGTGAAGGGCTTCAAATTTTGACCTTTACTCGGCACTCAGGGCCATTGAGCAGTGAGGGATCTTTATCGTGCCAGCGCCTGCCGCTGACACGGGGCCTCGGTTTTTAAGGTCTCATCCGAAGGACCCGCAACTTTCACTTCAAAGTGCCGAGCACATGGCGAAGGAACAGTTGCTACCCATTTTAACGACTAGGTCAGTCGCGGCCGAGATACGAACTCAAGACCTCCCGATCACGGAGCGAGCGCTCCACCGACTGAGCTACCGTGAACGGTATATATAGAATGACGAACAGTATTCAAGCTCAAAAGTCCATAAATCAAATACAAAATAAGAACAGGGCAAACAGGGACATCCAAAACATCAGAGCTGGGATCAGGTGCCATTGAGGAGTGAGCATATTCTGCCAACCTGTCACACACGCCGTGTGCTCCTTGTTATGATCAGGAAATAACAAAAAAAGAAACATCGTCAATTCAGTGTGGAAATAATCGACTAACAATTAGTATGAAAAACGTCCGTCAGCAACTGACTCAATGATAAATTGTTTTTGCTGACAAGGTCATTGTATCGGCATTAGAACATACAAAATGATGACTTTAAACGAGACTTCAAGCTCAAAGGATATATCATATCGACATAAGAATGGAAATATCATTGTTAATTGACGAAACGTCGTTGATATAATTAAGTGTCGAGTTGAAACCACGTCAACTGGTTTTTTTTTTCGAATAAGATGTAAGACAATTATGCTTCATATGAACACAAAAAGGTTTGCTAATAACGGGGCACAGTTGGAACCAATGGGACCTCCAAATGATTGTTGCAAGACCTTGCGCTGAGGTTAAAGCTAATTGTACTTTAACTCAAACTCCGTACTCAAAATCCATACTCGCACTCCAGTTTGAAGTTACATGTATAAAAAAAATTACTGTACTCATACTCAAACGTCAACTGAGTACAAACTCAAGATGTTTCAAGTATGCTACAAACCAATCTCAAAATCGATCTCAAGTTTCGTGTTTTGGGTTTATTGATCACCCTATCTTCAGGTTGGAATGAGTCCGTTTGCACAGGGTCTGTTCGCCCTAAATCTTGTTTGCCCCGTATCTCATTCGTCAAACTTATCGCCTTGTTGTAAATATTTCGTGTCATTGGCCATGGATTGAAGTCATTTCTTTTTTTAATTTTTGCTACTGCAGTTTTTAAATGATTTAATATGTAAAAAAAAAAAACTGTTTAATACAATCGTTTGACCAGTTCCGAACTGGGAACCGATCTGGCAGTGCTATAAATATAAGACGGCATTATTGATTACAGAAGGATAAATGGTTTTCATATTGCTCCTCATTTCTTTTAATAAGTAATAGTTTCCTAGATCGATATATTTAATCTCTTCTGACAAAAATTTAGATCCTTATTTCAAACTTTATTTTCGTCACCTGTAATAACGTGTCCAGCAGGACTATAGTTATAAGGAGTATAACACGATCATGGTGGATTATGTTATAGATATTCGATTTTCAGGCCCTGTTTAGATTTCTTATACATGTACTTTAAAGGATTGAAAGGAGTTGTTGATTTACATATATATTTGCAGGAAATACAAGGTGTAGTATTCAACTTGAAATATGATGGAAGACAAGACTAGACCCTATTATGATTACGAATATTACTTATATTAATCGTGTCAATTCCTGTATTGGTATATTGAAGTTTAAGAAAAAGATGGATCGTTTTTGCTGCATTTTCTTCAATAAAACATGGGCGTTAAAAACGTATTATATGTATTATCTATAATCACGATTCGAGTCTATATTCTGGTGTCGAGGAATAAAAAAAGCGGGCTTTCTTTGGCCTTTTCAAGAAGACTATTTAAAAGTTTCAAAAGGAGAAAGTTTGGTCTGAGTATGCTGAAAGTAATCTTAGTATCAAACAATAAAAATTTTGCATTAATAATTGTCTTATTTTATTGACCGATCACGGTAGCATAGTAGTAGAGCGTTCGCTTCGTGATCGGGAGGTCTAGGTTCGATTCTCGTTCGCGGCGCCGCGTCAAACCTTAGACGTAAACATAGGTAGTGACCGTTCTTTCGACAAGCTCTCGGCACTAGAACATATGGTTTAAATGAAGCCCTTCACCGGCATACGATGACGTCTCTGTTTGACTGAAAAATTCTCGATAAACAATATACAATTTCATTTTATTAACCGCTCAAATACTGTGATGATTATTATTTACTGTGATTTATTATCAAAAATAAATGGCAAAGGGGAGTAACTCTTCTATGTAGAATACAATTTAATAGTGTCTTCCCAGAACACTTGACGGTCCAGATGTTCAAAAATCTAGCAAAATACTCCTTCTTTTTAAAACTTTTACTCTGTTTGCATCTGAAATGCCCAGGTGCATAGATGGCTTTTAAAAGGGTATGGACACAGTTTCACCTGATTTTTTAAAACCAATTTCAATGCTTACAATTCCTAGCTAAGGCATCATCTAATGATCAGCAAAAAATTGAACCTCATTTGTTGATTAACAAACGAAACATAGAACTTAAGTTCTTCATAATGAAAAGGAGGCTCGTGCCTTGTTTATGTTTACATAAAGAAAATATATTTAAAACAAAATGAAATTCAGTAAATCACTTAAAACTGACTAATTGTATTTAGAACTAACTTTTTCATTGAAATTATTACCTTTGGAGGAACACGTATCAGTTTATTAACATATGTAAACTAAAACATGACACGAACCCTGTTCACATAGCAAAGGCTCGGAGCTCTATATCTCTCTTGTATGTCGACAACTGAAGTTCAAATTTTTGATGATCATTAGAAAAACTTTTGAATATTTTTAGCTGAAACTGTGTCCATTTCCCTTTAAGGAAATGATGTATTTGTACTATACATTCAACTCAGCCATTTCCTAACACCAGAAACCATGACCTAGGGTCATGAAATTTACAGATTTAGAAAGATTCCCCTTTTTATCATCACTATGCAATAGCTAAAGATTTTCGAAAAATTGAGGTAACTTATTTTCAAATTATTTTCAATAGAACCCCCTCCCGACCGAAAAACACAAGAGCATCTGACTTTGGTTCATCATACATGTAACTATATACTGTGAACCAACTTTTATTCGCGTGCGAGAAATTTTCGCGAAGTTCGCGAGAGCCTCGTCATCGCGAATATTTCTCGCCGCGAACCGCTCCATCGAGTGTATGTGTCTATTAACAACAGATCAAAAAAGGCTTGATCGCGAAAATAAATCGTCGCGAACTAGTTTATCCGTGGTAAATCGCGAAATAAAGTCGTCGCGAATAAAAGTTGGTTTACAGTAATCATGTTGTTTATTTGCTCAACACCTAGAAGCAGACATAATTATTTAATAGACGTGATGTATTTTCACTATGTTATTTAGAGCCACACCTTTACACATGCATCTTACCTAGGGGTCATGGAATTCACTTCTCTGGTAGAAGCACTCTTGCTCAGCATAACTATACACTTAGCTTATTTGCTTTCTAATAAGAAGCAGAAAAGAATATTTTCAAGGAAACTATGCTATTTCGCTTTAAATTCATTAGAGCACTCCCTCCCTTTTCACCCGAACCTATGTCCATGGGGCCATGAAGTTCGGATATTTGGAAGAGGCCTCCCAGCTTATCATAACAATATGATTAAAATTGGAGAAAATTAGAGAAATATATTTTCAAAGAAATATTGCATGTTCACTACATGATCTACTGGTATATAGCCTAGCCCTAGCACCAGGAACCTGACCCTGGGGTCATGAATTTCACAATTTTGATATTATTATTATTATGTATTTAATTTGATTAAATAAAGCCCAGTAAAGTAGAGGATTTTCAAAGAAATAATGCACGTTCACTATATGATCTACATTGTATATAGCCTCGCCTTAGCACAAGAAACCCTAACCCTGGGACCAGAATATTCTCAATTTGAAGAGAGGCATCGTTGTCTAGGAGTAGAGATGATTTTCAAAGAAATAATACACTTTCACTATATGATCTATAAAGACCTACCTTAGCACCAAAACCTCCTACCCTGGGATCATGTATTTCACAATTTCGGTAGAAGGTTCATGCTTATTAAAATCATGCCAATAGTTTGACTGCTTTATGCCCAGAATAAAGAAGATTGTATCAATGTTGGTGGTTTTTGTCTCGAGGTTATCAGAGTGGCTCATTTGATCAAGAATGGAACTAGTAAATGCACTTATCGTGTCACTGGTCAAATGCAAAATTATTAAGTTTAAACATTTTGTTTATACAAAGAGATATTCTGAATTTCATATTATAAAACTCTTGAGTTTCCGATTGACAATATCTACGTGATTTTTGAACCAGGTCGTCTAAAAATCTATTAGATTTCCATTACCATAATATGATTACTAATTGCGCCCCGCTACTAGCAAATCTTTTCTTTTTAAATTCATATGTATAAGAATTTTTGTTTAAAAAATAATAAGCGAAAAGAAAAAAAATACTGTGGATTTCAACTCTATATTTAAATATATCAACGACGTACAATCAATTAACAATGGTTATTTTCATTGTTATGTTGATACGATATATCCCTTGACCTTGAAATAAAAGATACAACAGCATCTGGCAAAATGTTAATCTATCACCAAAGATGAAGTTTATGATAAATATGATACTTTTAACTTTTCAATTGTCAACTTCCCTCATTTAAAGCATTTATATACCTTTATCAACTGCATACGAGGTTTATTTATCTTTATTAATTCAATACAAAGAGCATGCTATACGTATAAATTATTTCTAAAAAGAGGTAACTAAAGTTATTTTTTGACAAACAAGTTTATGAAACAAGAATATCAACTGTTTCGTTTAAAGTACTATAAATTTGTAAGTTCTTTGCTGATTCAATGACCCTGTCGGCAAATGCAATCTATCAATAAATCAAAAGTTTTTTTTTTTTTTCATTAGCGCTAGACCATTACGTGTGCTTGCACGTTGAATTGTCAACGGTTTTTTCCGTTATTTCCCGGTCATGAGGAACACAAGGTGGATTTGACCAATCGGCTTGGGATGCTCACTCATTCATGGTACCTGATCCCACCTTTGATGTCTTAGAAGTCCATGTTTGCTCTGCTCCTGATTTTTTTCATTAATTGACTTTTGATCTCAAATACTCTTCGTTATCTTTATAGCGAGCGCAGCGGACTACTGCACATTCATTCTTCAGAATTTTTTGCCGCAGTAATTTTGATCCACAATGCATCACTTAGCAAAGTTGCGTTCTCGCGAGAATGACGTCAAATGTTCAACAAAAAGTTTTCTCGCCTTGATTAAATGGATACATATTGAAGATAAACTGTAAACTTAACATTTTTCATTAACTTTCAGCACTGCTCAGTTTTTTCTTGGTATTTGTAACTTACATACGACGTCATGTGACGTCAGAGTCTAGACGCACCAAATGTCACGTGCGGTTTGACGAGCCCTATCTTAATTGAAACAATAGAAGAGTTTGCGCTCGCTCTAACGGTCGCACCGTCAACATATTAAATTTGATGTACCCTCCTTGCTGAAAAAATATTTTGGTTTCTTTTCTCCTTCATTGTAAGAAGAACAGTTTTGTCGCTACTGAGAGCTATTTATCATATACGTCCGTCTATCTACATGGCTGACATCAATTTACAGTGAACGGTGACCATGTGAGCGACTTGTTCATTGAGGCCCTCAGATATAGCGTCTGAATAAATGACTATGAGGGACGAATTTCATTTACGTTTCGTGTTCAGCTTTAATTAACTAACCTTTTAAATAACTGCCCTTCTCCTGTTTTACAAAGTATACTGACATTAGGACAAGTGGAAGAACAGGAAAGATATGTTTACAAAGTCTCCAAGTTCCTTTTTTCTTTCTTCTGCCTGCAATGCCCGCTGAAAGGTAGACGTCTATTTTTCTTCGAGAGACGACTGTGTTATTACGGAATTGTACCAACTGCCGGCAGAATTCATTAGTATCATTTTCAAGATACTCAAGTTTTCCGTTCCTAAGGTTTTTCAGCAATGAAATTGTGGACTTTACAAATTCATAATTTCGAAGTGATTGATGTTGGAACATTTGAATAAGTTTATCTATTGTGTCTCTTAAGCACACTTTACTGATGTCAAAAGAAACTGTGTGAGCGTAATATTTGTTTCTAATGTTCCGAACAGAATCTAGTAGTGGTTTGTTTTTACCAATATCAAAATAGACACAGTTTTGAAACAAAGACAACATTGCTTGAATGTCAAACTCGACCGATGTGCTTGAATCCCTTCTCACGAAAACGCTTAATAATTCTCGTTTAGCTATATCTTTATCTTTTCCTGCTAATTTACCAAAGTCAATGTTTTGCCATCGGATCCTTTTCTTAAACGGAGATAAACGGACATATTTCTCAATCTCTACCTTCCATTTTGTACAGTAAACACACCAGTGATTTTCCTATTTGTTGCAGTAATTAGTGCACTGTTGGCTGATCTTTGATATTTCCCGATTGATACCATTATAGATGTCTTCAAGGCAGATATTGACATATTGTTGAAGTCCTCGATTTGCAAATCGAAGGGCTTGGATAAAAACAGCAAAATTTGTTTCCTTGTTTGATTGCATTTTTTGTAAACGCAGTTAAATAAATTTTTCACAATGCATCTGAATTATTTCAATAATATTCCTTTCACCAAAATATTTGAAAAATGTGATTTTAGGGGTCAACTTTAAGAATCCTTATCATACTTGTTCGAACATGGTGAATATTTATTTTATGAGGTTACTTTCGTTTTAAAAGGCACCCTGATTTAATCGAATTGGTATAAATAATCTTTAACTGGAGATAGCTTGATAAGAAATGTTATGTCACGTTTTTTGGCAAATACTGGTATGATCTTTCTGATAAGGTTTTTTGCTTTTATTTAATCTGAAGAAATCGTTCATTGAGTGATAAAGATATGCCATCTATCAGAAATCTCATTACAAACCATTTTTGTAAAAAATTTCTGTAAAAAAATGTTTGCATTCATTTTTTTAGACCCTGTAAAATTATCATTCAAATTAGGATGTACACTGTATTTTACAATTTACACGGATAAAATTCATTAAATTGTTAATTAAAACTCTCTTAATAATAAATATGTCAGATTTATAAATTTACCAATTTTCCGCTTATGCAATTATGTTTTTAAAGACTAACCATGTTTTGAAATATTTATAAAATGGTGACAATGTTAAGTAACCAAAGTAGTGCATAGGGTTACAGAGTATATGTGAGCAGATTTATATTAAATACATGGTTACTGTCTTGAAATATAAGCGATATTTGGGCGAGGGTAAGAAAACGTGATAGAGGGCGAGGCTTGCCGATCCCTCTTACGTTTTCGACCCGAGCCCAAATATCGCTTATATTTCAAGACAGTTATCATGTATTTTGTTTATCCTGCAACATATTTCTTACATTTAAACGTCCGAAACAAGATATTTCCGACAGATTTAGGCACATCTCTACAGTTGAAACTATGACGCCATGGCGTAAACATTGCAATATACGTGACGTCACAATGCTTTTAGAACGTCGGAATACATGCACAAGGCTGTATTAGGGCAGTGACCGGATAAAGCTTTAGTTTATTAGGTTACCTTTATTAGGTCAATGCAAGGGGTAGTTCCAGGATAAACAGTTATAAATCTGCCGGATGGTACATATGGAATTGACAAGATCAATCATATAGCTGAACATTTGTCATTCACTGCACTTCGATAAAGCGTTTCTCTTTCACTATATCGCCAAAATTTAAAATTTTAACTGTATGTCGCAGGAATTGGAGGTACTATATCTTTTGCCACGGAGCCTTTTACACTATATGACAACCTCATGGATCATTATAATAGCAGCTCTATTATGAAATCCGAACAACCATCGAGTCCATTTATTTCTTTAATGAAATTATAACGAATGCTGGTATATGACATATTCTTCCAAAAGATCAAATGAAGGTTAGTAAATCGTTTTAGTACAGAAAGATTTCATTTTTTTGTGACTTTATGGTTCCCTAACTGGGTCATTGCTTGATTTTTCAGTTGAATAAGCAAATAATATCACATTTTCCTGTAAAAGATAATAATAATTTTTTTTCAGCACGAGTTCCCATCAATCTATATCTCTTTTTGTAACGGAAGAAATATAGGTAACTACTGTAGTATTTGAAACTGTACAAAAGAAATCTAGACTACAGTAAAACTCGTTTAGTACGAACACTGATATAGCGAATTCACGGATATATATATATATATATTTCAATTCACAATAAAACTCTAGTTATCGAAGGTATGTTTTGTAATATTTGCTTCCTAACATATTTGGTAGTAATACTTGAAGGAAAAATGCATATTGCCAATTCGCTTTATATGGTTTTACGAATTCGTTATTCGGTTATAACGAATTACGGATATAGCGAATTAAATTAAATTCGCAGGTCCTTAGGACTTCGCTATAACCGAGTTTGACTGTATCTGTATAAACAACTGATGAAATTTCAAGAAAAAAAAACCCTCTTCGTATATCTGATCTTTGTCATTAAACATTTTTATTTGATTTTAAAAAGGACATTTCAGATTGGAATTATTTCAAATTTTTTTGTCCATGAACTGTTCAAAACACAATGAATCCATATCTTTTGTCAGGGAATAGTGTTTGCTGTCTTTTGTCAGGGAATAGTGTTTGCTGTCAGATCTGTGAAGGATATGGAGAAAACGAACAGTATTCAATTTCAAAGTCCATAAAACAATACAAATTAGGAACAGAGCAAACACGGACAACTAAAACATCAGAGGTGGGATCAGGTGCCATCTGGTATTTTAAAATTGTATGATTTGTCTAAAATTCTCTTTTAAATATGAATATAAATCTTACTCACCGTTTTTAAGCTTCAAAAATAATTAAATAATTAGATTCAATTGTATTATTAACAAAATACATACTGAATAATTTTTGAAGGGGAAAATATTTTATTGGAAAAAAGATCTTGTCAGCATTTTAGTTAAAAAATATTTCAAGAAGCTATTCATTCATAATAGTATAGCTTTATTAAACAGTAACAATGAAAGTGATTAAGATACAAAAGCATAATATATTTTTAACGTACGTTGATGATATGTTTTAATGATCAAAGGTCAGAAATGATTTTTTGCATAAAATGATACAAACATGCACTTTAAATGAAATTCATAGTATCTAAAACTTTATACAAAAATATTCAAATGTTGACCCTTTTTGATATTTTTGTTTACAGAAATGCTTAAATGATTATTCAAGAACTCATTTGTTTTGCACAGCAAAACATTCAAATGAAGCATTTATAAGAAAAGAACAATGTTTTAGCTGATTATTATACACTGCCAATCAAAACTTATTAAGTCAGTAATACACCAGTAAAAACGTTGAAATAAGAGTTGTCATTCAATTTTTGTTGATTTTTCCTTCCCCAAACCCTCACGTGGTCATTTTTCCTCAAACTCAAAACAAGTGTTTGAGAACTCTGGGGATGTGTTCCTGAATTAGAAAGTAATGTTGACATAACTTGTCCATTTTTTATTATTTGGACATACGCATGATTATAAGATACACTCATTGCAGTACACGAAATGAGGTAGACACCATCCATTGGGACAGTGAAGTGTCCAGTCCAGGGATGATAAGCTCTTCCTATGTTGGACAGGACTCTATCATATTTAACAGCTTGATGGTAGGCGAGGTGAGTATCCCTTGTCAGCGTTGCTGAAAATCCAACTTTTGGGTTTGCTGCAATAAATTATAGAATTTAATGAATGAAATCTTTATTTTTAGCTCTACTGGTCGGGGACAAGAAGAGCTTATGCGATAGCAATGCGTCAGTCGTCCGTCCGTCTGTCTGTCTGTAAACAATTTTTCAAAATGCTACTCCTCCTACAGTTTTTGTCTGATTTCAATATACTTGGCACACAAGAAGACTATACTAAGATACACAATTCTGTGCATCGGTTTTTGATTTCTATGACCGGTGTTGCCATGGTTCCTAAGAATAGAAATTTCTGTGAAATGCTTTCAAAATGCTACTCCTCCTACAGTTTTGGTCTGAATTCAATATAATTTGGCACACAAGTATAGTATGCTAAGATGAATAATTTTGTGCATCGGTTTCTGATTTCGATGAGAGGTGCTGCCGTGGTTACAAAAATAGAAAATTCTCAAAATGCTACTCCTCCTACAGTTTTGGTCTGATTTTAATACAACTTGGCACAAGTATACTATACTAAAATACATAATTATGTGCATCGGGTTTTGATTTCGATGAACGATGTAGCTGTGTTTACTAAAAATAGAAATTTCTTTGAAATGCTTTCAAAATGCTACTCCTTCTGTTTTAAGATTACGATTATGATCACAATTAAATACTAGTACTTGCATTCCGAACTTCTAATATAACAAACATGGCATATACGTGTAATTACAAGGACACATCAAAAATGTCCAGGAATATAAAATGATTGACACTGAGTCTTCTAAAAGCGTAATTAATAATTATTTGGTAACTGTTGCACTCTAAAATAAATTATAATTTTCGGAATATAATGAACATTTATTTAAAGATATAACTTACCATTTGCAGACATACATGTACCACAAAGAAAAATGACATAGCTCAGCTGCCTCAAAGAATTCATTATTCAATGATTTCAGTCGGTAATTTATTCATTCAATGCAAGTTTCTCATGGCAAAGGTTTTGACTCTGGAGAATTTATATGCATGAGTATTTTCAGAACAAGCTGTGCACTTGTATTAAACCGCACGGTATATATATTCCACAATTAAGTGTTAGAAAACACACGCTATTTTGTAATGTTCATGTTATAAACACATATTGCGCGAAACAATCCAAATTGCTTGTTATGAATTATAAATGTCAACTTCCTTTAAGCATTTATACTTCGACATATTATATCAATAGATGTGTGTCTTTTTATTTTTTTTTTGGGGGGGGGGGGGCAAAACCCAAGTTTTTTTCGAATTCGAATTCAGTTGTCAGTCAAAGTCATATTGAATAAAATGTGGAATGCAAATTAAAAAAAAATCAAATCAAATCGTAAAGTCTTACTAACAGGGTCGTTTAAACGTACAACTTCGATAATCAAGAAAAACCTTTGAGAAGGATAATTTTTTCTGAAGGCAGTCTTCTGACCGAAAAGTCACAGGGATCAAACAACATTGCAAAAAGTCGGTAATTCTTGAATTTGATTTTCGTTACATGTAATACATGTATTTCATATCATGTACATGTTTGACCTTTAACAACAAATAGGAAGGTTGTCCACAAAGTCCCTGGATTTATGTTATAATATCTTTTTTATTTGACGTCATATGTTATCCGACTTTGGTGGAAATATTTTATCAATAAATCCAAATGAATTGTATTAATTTTTTTAAATATCACGATTTTTTCAAAACCTATCCAGATTTTTGCAAAAATTGGATCGCGGAGCAGGTGAAAATTTAGTAAGTTACAAACAATACATAAATAATGTCTGTAGTCATATTCTCTGTAAGTTAGAGCATCAACGAGAAACAACCAAGAAATTCAAATTATGAATTCTTACATCAATTTCTAATCCAAATTATGGCTTAATATTTTGATTCGTTGTAACAGGTCCCTGGTTGTAAAGAAATCAACTGAAGAAGATATGTAGTCCTCATTGAAAAGAACAAAAACCATGACGTTTTAGAACGTCACGAAGCAGCAGATAACGATGCAATTACTTGTTTTACTCAAGAAGAACTCTGAATAAACTCTAAAAGTTTTGGAGGAATCAAGAAAATATGTCACAAGCGAGTTGTGCATTTGTGTACAAATAGTACATGCAGTATTGCAGTGACAGAGACTCTGTGTCGGATGAGGACAATCCGTAAAGAAACTGTTTACCTGTAAAAATCTGAACAAAAACTTGGAAAAGTTGGAACGTCAATTAAGAAAGACATAGGCACCCCAGAGTTGCTTATCCTGTGAGAGCAATGTTAAGTTTTAAAAGAAATTAAAATCTTATCAATTGAAATTATACATCGAGAGCAATACTTAAAAAATGGCAGGTATTAGAAAAAGGATTTAATGAGAGGACATTGGATTGTACTGAAATATAAAGGAACAATATTTTTAAAGAAACTCTTGACACTGTATATGTTTTTGACGTTACATGACCTCTGTGTGACCCGCAGGTACAAATAAAAATGTTGATTTTAAAATGAACTAAATCGATTTCTATTGAATTGAATGAAATGAAACTTCACACATAAACAAAACAAATATTTTTACATATCATATTGTGCTTAATCTTATATCTCTAGTAAGTTATATTAGGAAGATTGACATCGTCTACGAACATTTCGAACAATCCTCGTTTAATAAGTGTCACTATTTCTATGCGAGCCACGGTCCGTTTTTACAACAGAGCTTACGAGTGAGACCAACAATTTTTTTTTTAAAAATTTTATCAAAATTTATGATATTGTATGAAAGTCTTAACATGAAAAAATAGTTTTATTTTCTTTAAAGGTAATTTAAAAAGAAATCTACCACCCCCCCCCCCAAAAAAAAATTAACTAAATAAAATGTAAAATAGAAAAAAAAGTAGGTTCTTTCGTATGAATATTTCACAAGTCAAAATTATAAAATTACTGTTCAGAACGTGTGGGTTTGGACGCTGTTAGGAAGAAAATTAATGTAGCAAATTCCTGATTCTGGTTCTTCTCATGACATTATTTCTTTAACTAGTTTATGTAAATTATATTCTTTATTAATACATTGATGATATCAAATCTTTAAAATAATTGCAACTAATATTTCATAATTATAAAATATTTTAAAGTTCATTTAGATATTCTGTACAATAGAAATGTTAAAATAAACAATGTAATGACGAGTGGTTAAAAATTCTGCATGAAAAGTTCTCTTTTTGAAATACATGTATATAATGGAATATTACAAGAATCAATGAAAATCAGATTTTTTTTTCCTTTATATAGTTCACGTGAAAGGCATTAACAATGAAAGAAAAAAAAGAAAATGAGAACACTAGACACTGTATGGCGGTGGGTCGTCTGTATTGTTCTCGTCTTTTTCTGTCTCGGGTAACCTGACTGTTATTCCTTCTGCCCCCACTCTTTGTGTTTCAACTGTACCCGTTCTTTGCGTCTGGTGTTGTTGATTGGTCGGGGGAGATACAGGGTTATTTACCGTATTCTGAGATGTTGCTGGCTGCCGGTTTGTTACGGGTAATGCTGGGTTGGTAATAGTACCCTGTGGAGCTGCTGTTGGGATGAGTCCCGCTTGTGGAGCAAATAAAACTTGCTGTCCTATATTTTTTTTTAAAAAAAAAAGGTAACTTCTTTTACGACAAGTGAAGCATAGCCTGAAGGGTCGCCTGAGTATATTTAACACTGTAAAGGATCTAAAGAAGTTTTTTAACTAAAATATTTAGTTATGGTGCTCAAAAGCAAGAGAAATACAATGATCAGGGAGGTATAAAAATAAATTTTCCAGGCTAGCTAGTACTAAGCGATCAATCTAAAAGTTTCTCTCAATTTGTCACTATCACCAAGTAATACCATTACTTGTGAACTGTAAATAAGGAGAATGTAGCGAAGATTTTCAAAGATATTAAATACATTTCCACTAAGGATTCAAAACTACCCAACACTTGCATCACAACCCTGACTCACGGTCCATTAAATTAACAATTTTGGAAATAACAAAATTTAATACCTATAGGAACAGAAAAAAGGATTTTTAAATAAGTAAATTTATAAATGCATTATCACTACATTTATTCAACAGACACTTTTAGTAACACCACAACTCTAGGCCAGGGGATTTTGATAACAAAAAGAAGAAGAAGTATCAAATTTATCATATCCATTATGCACTTTGGGAATCTAATAAAAGTCCTGTCCTACATGTGACACCGGATTTTTTTAAAGCTTGGGCCATGAAATTCACAATACTGGAATTTGCGCATTTGCTTATTATTGCTTAGTTCTTCATTAACCTAATAAAAATTTGTGGTATCCAAGAACATAGAAGACAATTTTTTCTAGAAATTATGTTATTTGCATTATATTTGCATCCCATTCAATAACGTGATGGGAACATTTCCCTATAGCCACAAATTTCAAACTTTAATTTGAAAGAGGCAAATTTTGTATGCCAGAATTGTCTGAAATTGATTCAGTGAAGAGAAGATGAAAATGTTTTATTATACCAGTATGTTAACATATGATGACCGAAGAAAACAGATAGCAATAGGTCACTTGAGTGACTCAGGATCTAAAACTTGTAAAAAAAATCATCTGTGTTATATTCTGTCATTTATATTGTTAAAATTATAAGCTGTCTGGGCAATATTCTAATGTAAATACAGCTTTGTTTTCCATAACTGTATAAATCATTGAAAATCAAAATAAAATTTTAAAATCAACAAAAAATTGCATTCTTCCCGTTTATATTCTAATTAATTAAAGAATTTTCATTATATAGATGAAAACAACAATAACAATGAATAATACACATTGTATAATTATAAGATTTAAAGAATTTACCTAACTGAGCGTTAGCCACCCTGGGATAACCTTGTAGAACTATTGCCTGGTTGTGCGGCGTTCGTTTCTGCCTCATTTTACAGGCAACAAAAATAATTATAGACACTACTAGTCCAATCCCTACCACAGTTCCATATGCAATCCCAAATCTATCAGCTGTTGATCTACAGTAACAAAATACGAAATATATTTTTTATAAGGACACATGAAGAAAATAATTTTTCTTAAACTAGAGCCGAGCTCGTTGCAAAGCAACGAGTAGGTCTTCCGTCGGAGCTGCGGACAGGGAGAAATGACCTTGGGTCAAGGTCATTCCACGTTCTAATGTTAAAGCAATCTTTTAAGGGTAGATGTCATCTTATTTATGTTTTACTATTAAAAGAGATAGTAAAGGAATGTTTGCGACCTTGACCTTGTTAAAATGACCTTACGTCACACCATGACACACGCTGGTGATAAGCAATGCCATTTGTGTGCTACCGTATTGACGAATTCTTAAGCTATACTTTTTTTCGATAGGCCTTGTCACAGCTAATACGTGTATACATGTGTAAATCTAGGTATGAAAGCGTTATCCTTTCTTTATCAAAAGTCATGGTCAATTTTAAGCAATGTTTAAAGCCGGTTAAACTTCAAGGTCAAAGTTCATTATATGCTAGTATTTGAAATGATTTTATCACAGGTTACATACATTTGATTTTTGTGTAATACGAAAACCCATTCTCTTCTCATTCAAAAGTTATAATCAAGATTAAAATTGTGAAAAGTAGGTCAAGCCTCAAGGTCACGTTGTCAAAATCAGCGTATCGGTATTTTAAAAAATGTTGTTACAGGTAATACACAGTGGTAAAATAAAAGCCCTAATCGATCTCTTTTCTCTCAAAAGGTATGACTATGGTTAATATTTTTGAAAAGTGGGTCAAACTTCAAGGTCAAAGGGTCAAAAATCATAATGAATTTTCAAAGGCGTTGACACAGGTATTACATGTACATGTTTATAAAATGAAAGCTTTCAATAGTTATGGTCAATTTAAAGCAATGTTATTTTTTAAGTAGGTCAAGATCGAGGTCACGGAGTTAAAAATCACAGTATATTTGAAAATCAGATGTCACAAATAATGCACATGTGAAATATGAAAGTCCTATTTCAACTCATTCAATAGTTATTATCAAGTTTAAAGTTCTCGTGACAGATGGACACTGTCAGACTGGTTGACAAATAAGGTTTAATGTGCCCTAATAAAAATAAATACACGTTATTTGAACATGATAAATTAAGAAATACGAAGAATGAAAAACTAGAAAATATTAGAAAAAAATTGCACTGCAGCTATATTCAATATCCGTGTTTTTCAACTGCTTGAATCTAAAAATATTATTTACCATGTGTCTCTAACACATTCCTTAAACTTTTCTACAGTTAAACATTCCTTACAAGCGTTTTTAATAGTCCTTCTGAGCCTGAACTTGAGATAATATGGATGGCACTGTAGCTCTCTGGTGATCCATCTCAATTTTTTTAGAACAGCTAGCGAGCTACAGATCTGCAGCATGACAATTGTCATAAAGTTAATTTTACAAATTCATTTGAAATGTAACAGAATTGAATTTTATGAAAAGAATTATTTCTAATGCTTATTTTTAACATATGCTAAAATTATTTACCTATCAAGTTAAGTTAAGACAGTAAAAAGGAATTTGATACTCAGTATTTATCTAAGGAATTAGTGTCAATCCTCTACCTCACAGCGTTCGACTTGTATGATAATTACGTATGTGTAATGAAACTGCCGTGAACTATCCCGGACGTGAACATTAGATGTACTGGACATTCCGTCATCAAGAAAATATAGTTTTACTCTGGACTATTCCGAGTTACCAAAACGTTTGTATGTATGTCCATGTGTGAGCGTTTCAACCTGTCTTTGTTTTATGTGACTTGACTTGATTTATTTTTCAAAATACAAACTTTAACGTTTTATTGCTTGACTTTCGTTTTAAAAACTTGTGTTACTGTCACCAATTATATTCTATTAACTTTGTTTAATTGTCGGAAATGCAATGCAAAATTCAGGAAATCAAATGCAGCGAAAACTGGTACCCCCCCCCCCCCAAAAAAAAAAAAAAAACACAAAACAAAAAACTAGTACATGTAGTACATGTACACACTTCGATGCTCGATTGTACACTCTAGAAATTAAAAAAGTTTATGAATAAAAAAGTTTAGTGAGGCATACTCATCTCTGCCGACCTTTTCTTAAATTTATTTGACAACCTGCGAATTAAAAACAATATCGCGTATGATTTTTGGTTAATATTAAAAAGTTATGGAGTAATCATGGATTTCAAGCATTGTATCATTTCAGGGGGTTACGTATCGCAATGAGAGGAAATTTAATAATTTAATCTCTTTTAGTCCAATAAACACGAAAGAAAGGCTTGGAATATTTGTATGAAATTACAGGAAGAAATTTTGCATTTGTTAGAAGAATTTCTAATTATACTTTTTTTTTTCTCGTATTCTTAAATCTCATGTTGGGTGCTCTTCTGTGTAAAACAGCATGTAGTTTAGTTAATATCATGTACATGCACATAAAATCGTTTCATTGTGATATTCTAGCTTTTTATTTGAGGAAATAAAAGAAATTTATGAGCATATCATTCGGAAAAATACAATGATAAGTTATGTAGCAAATTATGCAAAACTCAAAGTTACTTAATTTTATTTTCGATTTTCATGAGAACTGAAAACGTCACTTCCACTTACAATTTACTGTGTGCATTTGTCATGTTTATTTGTAATTGCTAATTTAAACAACATCGCAATTTTTCCTGAAATAAATTAAGCAACAATTAGAATAACTTGATATAGGCCCGTATACATATAACGATTGCAATTACTTCAAAGTTGAGAGGGAGACGACGGCGCCTAAAAAATGTGTACCTTTCCAATAATATAGAATCATCCGTTCAAATTAAAAACAATTAAGTTGCAGTAGTGATATCCCCGATTCTTTAAATAACGAAACTATAATGGACTTCACAAGGGTAGAATTCAAACATTAATTTATGTACATGTGCAATTACAATCACTATCAAAATTGGCAGAGTTATCGATAGGTCATCCTGCGTCACCTTTCAGTGTAACCGATGGACTCGTCCAGAGAAATCATCTATACCTGAGCAAAATCGCAGCGCCTCTTATTCATTCTTCAAAGAATAGAATCAGACATTTTATCTTTAAATACTCGTACATGTTCAAGAAAACCTTTATATTTGTGTCTAGAAATATTCTTACGATTTACGCAAATAACAAATTCTTGATTTTAAACTGAGTAAATCGATGACTAGCATCGTTTTAAGGCCGGTTTACACTATGCATCTTGACACATGCATCTAAACTCATGCTTCAATTTTGCCTCATGCATCTTCTTATTTACACTATGTGTCTTGATGCATGCATCTTTAGAATACTTTGTAAAGATGAAATTTCTCTACTTAGAAAAATAACAATACCTTCAAATTTCATTTCCAGATTTTTTTTTAGCTGAACAAATTATTCTTAATTTCCTTTTTATGATAATTCTTAGAAGAAATAATTCATATTTATTCCAAAACAAAAACTCTTTTATATCATAATAATCATATAAGTTTTTCTAATTGTAGTTTTAATCAGTATTTTCTGTTTTTGTGTATCTTGGGAAGCTATTTTTGAAACTAAATGAAAAAAAATAAGGCTTATGATTCAATATCAACTCTGACCTTTATTTTCATTGGTCAGTTCCATGCATCTTGAAGCACGGAATAGAACAAGTTCTATTCCATCGTTCAAGATGCAACACCCATTTAATTTGACACAAGGGGCATTTACACTGTGAATCTTGACACATGCATCCAAGATGCATGTGTCAAGATGCATAGTGTAAACCGGCCTTTAGATAACTCTGGGATTCGCGTAAAAATCAAAGAGCGGTAATGTTGACCTCCGGAATGTATATAGGTCAATGCATGCGCGATCGATAAACAGGTTGCACAACTGTAAACAAAGCAGTCAAGGTCCGACGAAAATTCACGATGCATGAATAAAATGACAGTGAATTATTTTAAGCTTGATTTTTTTTTAATAAATAATGCAACATTGAGTATCAATCGAATGAGAGATGATAAGTATTTTTCCTATCTCCCGTCTTGTAATTCAAACTAAATACAAGGAGAAAGTTGTCTCTGAATAATCTGTATGACATCCAGCTAGAGAATACGTTAAAAACTTTATTTCAACAAAGTTTAACATTCAGTTTAGTTAAGTATATTATTCTTATCCAGTTTATTTCAGTTATACGTGTTATACGCGTACGCATAAAGAATTCTTCACTTGCCGTATAAAATTAATCAGTTACCTGTACATAAAGTTTGCTGCTCATTCAATAACACAAGATTCGAACAAAATAACGTTTTCATGAGATCAATAAGATGTTAAAGACCCATTTCAAATCGATAACCATATCGAAATATTTACCGTTTTTGAGTTATAATGCAAAAACTTTCATGCTCCCTTGACCCCTAATTTGAGGGGCCAGCCCCTTTTTAATGATGTCAAATGATAGATCTTAAAATTATGCACAATATTTGTGAAATATATCTTAACAAATTATTTTTAGTTTAAAAGATACACAAGGAAATATATGTAAAATTTGGCGCTTTTAGGCATTCTCATTTTTGACCCCTATCTAGCACCGTTTGGAGCGCAGAAATCGAAAAAGAAAAACCGATGTGCACAACTTCAATTCTTCTAGTATTTAAATGCAGTAGACATTCTGCTCCAGCTTTTGTCGTTTCTGAGCCTTTGTCTGAAAACGAACAGTACCAAATTTTCACTTAAAGGGAAATAACTCGAAAGCGGAAGGGAATTTTTGAAATGTATGAAAACATTTTAATTGAGTTTTGTAACGTCCAAAAACTCTGAAAATTTGAGCGAAATCCGTTCAGAAATGAGCGAGTTACGAGGTCTCAAAGATGGCGTCTAGGAAAAAAAAAAAAAAAAGAATAATAGGGAATAATCTTAACCATCAGAATCAGTAGAAGGTCTTCCGCCTGAGCGGAAGACCTTAATAAAATGTTTTGATTTGGGATGTGATCTGGCTTCCACAATACATGAGGGTTTAGTCTTTCTTATTACGCCTTTACAGTTTCTTTTAATTTAATTCCACCAAACACAAATCTGATGTCAATGATTTAAAATAACCTGAAATCAATAACTTTTACATATGCCAGCTCAATTTTATCTAAATACATGTGTACATGTAAATGAAATGTTTATACTTTAATGTCTGTAGACTTGTAACTACATTGTAGCTATAGGGACAAGCTTTCAAACATTACCGCCGAGCATACACTATGAACTCAATATTTACGTGTAATGTGTTGTGGGGTGGGGTGAAAAAAGTTGGTATTACAAAATTATTACAAAATATTGAGGGGCGAAGTTTTAATGAAAATAAATGAAAATGAACGACAAAAGAAGACCAGTCCCTCCCGAAACTACGTGACGTGCAATTAACACCACGATCGATAGCAGATATATATCAATTCCTGAAATGTTTATTTGCTGATAATAGCTACAAAGGTATGATGAGTCGCCGTACGAGGAAAACTTACAAATAATAGCTGTATACTAATGTAAGATGAGTCGCCGTAGGAGGAATACTAACAGATAATAGCTGTATACTAACGTAAGATGAGTCGCCGTAGGAGGAATACTAACAGATAATAGCTGTATACTAACGAAAGATGAGTCGCCGTAGGAGGAATACTAACAGATAATAGCTGTATACTAACGTAAGGTGAGTCGCCGTACGAGGAATACTAACAGATAATAGCTGTATACTAACGAAAGATTAGTCGCCGTACGAGGAATACTTACAGATAATATCTACAAATGTATGATGAGTAGCCATTCGAGTAATAACTGTAACAATAGGTCCTTGCTTCACAGACAAGCGGCAGACAACAAAGTGCTGCAAAAAAGTAGATTTTAGGATTCAAATGACAGTCTGCTCTAAATTTCACAAAAATTTAAAATGTACTAACATTGATATTCATCAAGAGCTATAAAATAACATTTAAATGAAAATAGTATGAGGTATGCAGCGCTGCTTTTTTTGGTTGGTTTCTTATTTCTTTAGGTTTTTTTTTTAGAAATTGTTTTTACGTCTCATCGTGATAAGAAGAAATTTTAACAAAGATTTGTTTAGAGCAATTTGATTTATTATCTTTGCATAAAATTTAAAATATGATATGTACATGAAAATTTAAGTCAGAAAGTTAGAAAACATAATGAAAGCTGTTCTCTTAATCAGAATATTGTGCTTGCAAAAAAAATCCTATGGTGGCATATTTCTGTCCCCTTCATGCAAGATAGATTATGTTAACATGCATGAAAATTATGTCAACATGCAAGATAATTATAATGATATGCTAGTTACCATTCTTGTATGAGAATCTGATTTTAAAATGGTTAAAATCACGAATGTAAGCCCGTATCTGACATCGTAGTTGCAAGTTGCGGTCTACTTATGTTAACATGCGAGATAATTATGTAGACATGCAACTTATTTATGTGAACATGCAAGTAAATTATGTTAACATGCAGGACACTAATGTTAACATGCGAAATAATTATGTAGACATGCAAGAATATTTATTTTCACGTGCAAGATAATTATGTTAACATGATACTTATTTATGTCAACATGCGACTTAATTATGTAAACATGCGAGTTATACTAAGTCTTTTACATACAAGATACAGTGTATTTATATCAACATGCAAGAAAATAAGTTGCATATCAACTTTCAAATCTTGCATGTTAACATAATTATCTTGCATGTTAACATAAATAAGTCCCATGTTGACATAATTATCTTGCATGCTGACATAAGTCGCATGTCTACATAATTATGTTGCATTTTGTCAATATAATTAACTTGCATGTTGACATAAATATGTTACATGTCTACATAATTATATTGCATGTTAACATAATTTATCTTGCATGTAGGGGGCAGGAATATGCCACCATAGAATACATCCATTAGCATGAGTTAACTTACAAATATCTTATTCAATGCAAAAAAAAATTAACTCTAATAAAATTACTACATTTGGTACTTGTAACATTAATGAAAGCATTTTAAATCGCAGTTAAAAAGATAATGTGCGAATTTTTTCATTGAATATCAATATTTTTGTGAAATAATCCTAAAACAATTTGAAAAGTATTGGCTGGAATAAGAAGTTAAGAGCCATTCTCTGTAATGATTTGAAAATTTATATATATGAGCTGTGGCACGCATAGTCTCAGAATTTCTCCAAACTCTCTATGATAAAAGTCATTGTTACCCTAAACTGAAATCAGGCAAAAATTGGTTGGTATGTTTTATAGTTACCATGGCAACATGTCCTAAAGTTCGAAAAATGGCATTTTAAAACATGTTTAGAGCCCCATAGTTAACATTTGCGGCAAAGCAAACAATTGGCAATGACTGCTTCCAAAAGTTGAAGGCCAGATGTTCCAAATGCATGATAAACATGTTTGGTAAATCAAGTATTACATACGTTACTATGGTAACAAAGTATTCAGAAGTAAAAAAAATATTCATTGAATTTTATAAAGTCATACACGTAAAATAAAATGCAATTATAGGATGTAATATGAGCAAATAATAGAAAAAAAGAGCCTTGAAACATATACCAAGAACAAAATATGATATTTCATTTTGGTTGGCAATGGTTGCCAAGGTTTTTATACCACAGAGAGCCTTCAAAGTAACACTCTGTGTGTTTAAATCTGATCTTATCTTTTGAAAAACACATTTCCTCATAACTAATGATCAATTTTAAAAGATGTTGGTGTGCTCCAAGCTTTCCCATTTGAAAAAATTCAGATTAGATTCTTGAAATAGAGCGTTGCTATGGAAATAAGCAGAAAATATATGCTTTAAAACCTGAAAAATATTTTCTTTCCTTGGATACGTACCCTTAAATGTAGATTCCCAACACTTTTATGATTGATATTTATTAACAGCTAATTTGACTTTTAATTTTGACTATCAGCCAATCTCTAAGTGGATGCAAGAAGTTGGCACACAGGGTTTAATATTGATATAAAGTTCACAAAATCGAACATTTTCCCTTCTTGGTAACCATAGCAACAGTGTTGTTTTCTTTATCAAATTTTATCAATATATGATATTCAACTTCAGTTCTAACAGATAAGTACTATTCAAGCTGAGTCCTTTAATTTGTTTCTTGATTAAATGGCAATTTAATTCTTAATGCAGCAAAAAATAATTCACTTTAAAGCACTGGTACTTTGTTTCCATAGTAACACTGCAAAGTAGCAATTATACCAAACTTTTCTTATGGTTTTGGTGATGGAAGGTCCTAAGGATGGGTATTTGCCAGTCTAGAATTTTCATGTTTTTCCTCAAGACAGTAGCATTAACCCAATCTTTGTTACTCGTTTTGCATAGTTACACTATGTTACCATGGCAACCATTAAAGTTATTTATAGAATAGTATTGCTTATACTTATATACTTAAGGTCAAACATTTTCATTGTTTTCCTTAAGTCGTTGATTGAGTTTGAGCATGTAACACCTACCTTTGGTGAATACGGAGTGTTTTTCAGCATATTTCAGCATTTTAAATGCATTCCAAATGTACCCTTGGTTACCACTTACTTAGAGATATATTCTAAACAGTTTCTTTACAGTATAAGTGACATCAAGGTGTCATGTTTTTCTGAGAGTGGTTTGTTTGCTTTTTCTTGTTTTTATTAAGCCACAGTCAAGATTTAAAGGGGCTGAAAATCTCGATTTTTCAAACTTTTCCGGCTGTTGCCATAGCAACCGAGACACTTAGCAGCGATATTTTGTTTGATATTTGTTTCTGGTGTCAAGTACTAAGCATGAGTAAAGTTTCATCAAAATCGGTGACCATGCGTGGCAACGAAGTTCAAGTGGTTACAGAGAATGGCTTTTAATGTGTCCATCGTATCAGGTGTGATCGAATTGACAATTAACTCAAAGGTCTCAATTGTTAAACTTTGTATTGTATAGTTATGTAAATTATGAGTAATGTAAGGATTTTTCGTTAAACCGAAAGTTATTTCTCTTATCAAAGGGTTAGGTTGGTCCCCATGTTAGTGCATATAAAATCTTCCATATTTATGTGTAAAATGGTAGATGTAAACATATACCAAAATGTGATGTATCAAAAATCAAAGCGACTTAGCACGTCGTATTATGTAGAAATCATTTTTTTTTATTATATGTTAATGTACCAGGGTGGGTATAATTTAAAAAAAAAAAAAAAAGTTATGAAACTTAGCTACACTGTAACCAAAGAAGGATGTGAATTAAAACATTTCTATTGTTCTCAAACGGCGATGACGCATATACATGTATAGAAAATTATTGAACTCAATGAAATAATAAAATACCGTGAAGGTCGATATCTTCAAATGTTAAATAATAAACTTGATAAAAAAAAAATTTAATAAGACCTACCTAGATAAAATGTCGTCAACATTTTCCGTCATTGATTTGTTACACCTGGATGAGTTCTAATTTTAGATTATCAGGTAATTTAAACTGCAAAGGGAACCTATACGTAAGAATTTATGTATGCACATAAGATTTCGGTGAATGTAAACAACATGTGCATAGACCAACTTCAAATTTCACATGTATGTTTACATTCTAAATGTAGTTAAATGTATAAAAAAAATACAATACCTGAGTGTTTTAAGTTACATGATCATGTTTAAATGTTTATGATGAGTAGTAATTTTAGGCTCAAAGGTAAAGAAGTGATTTATCATTAAATTCTCAGTGTCACAGGCATCCAGATGCATTGCACAGACTATTCAAGCTGTGTTAGGGTAATTAAGTGTAGAGCAATGTCTAGTGTGGTCAAGAATAATGAGCTTTTAATAAGTGGAGCAATAGGAGCTATGGTTCGTAGAATCGGGAGCCGTGTATTGAGTTAAGGTCAAGTTAGAGTATGTCAGTTTGATGAGAATTTGATAAAGATATAATATGTAGAGTTGGAATTAATTAATTAATAGGACGGTTCTAATGTTTTAGTTAATCATCTATTAGAGCTAAGATTCGTATAAAATATTAAGTGTGACGTATTTTAAAAGTAGGGAGTGCTTTACTAGGATTTAGACAGTACATATTCTAGCATAAATGTGACATCTTTCGTCTGTACTGTGCCTCCTCAATGTATATATGTCAATAAATTAGTGCATTGTTTACTGACTAATCATTGGACTGAGAATTACAAAAGTTACCAGGATTTATGAAGCAATGATATAGTGGAACCAAAAAGTTATAATTGCTCGGTCACTTCCGTTGCATATTTTTGGTGTCAGAATAGGATTCCAGCATTTCCTTGAATTTAAGTATAATTATTTGAACCAGTGTGTTTTGTGTGTGTGTTTTAAAAATAATTTAAATTGGGTTAATTTGTGAAGCCGAGTGAATTCTTTTAAAAATGGGGAGAAAAGAAGGCATAGAAGTGTACATGTATCTCCGATTCCGTCACATAGGATGTTCACAAGTCAGCGAGAAGCTAACGATAATAGTAGAGAGTCAAAATCTCATGTTACGCCATCCAAATTCTATGGAAATCATGTTTTCGAGAGTTGGATCAAAACATATTTGAAAGAAGTCGTGCTAACAAATGGAGACCTGAGAGGGAGATTGAAATGCTACCGGCATATTTGAGAGGCCGTGCAGCTGATTTGTATGAAGATTTAGATCAAGAGGTTGAAGAGGATTTTGATAAGTTACTTGATCGTATGAAGGAGGGATTTTGTCCAAAAGAGTTGTAAAAAATGTATTTCATAGAGTTATGTCAAAGAAAACAGCTAGCTTAAGAAAATGTTGAAGATTATGGAAGTTGGCTAGACGTGCACACGGAGGAGTTTCTCCAGATGAACATGACAGGCTTATCATGGATCGAGCATTTCTTGCAAGGTTTGCGTCCTGAGTTACCACGATATGTTATGATGGCAGATCCTCAGAGTTTTGAACAGGACTTTAGAATCGCAAAAAGAGAAGAATACAATGAGCAATTAATAACTAGTAGTCAACCAGAGCCTGCTAAAGTTAACGTAGTAGCAAATGAAATGAAGTTATTTTGGACTCTTTTGAAAAGATGACAGGGAAGTTGGATATAATTGCAGGAAAGCTAGATGGTCTAAATCTCACATCAATGAAACGTTTGGCACCTACTCGCCATGTCCCACCTCAAGGCAGTTATGAGTCAAGAAATCGTCAGATGGGACGTTATATTTATGGACAGACACAACTGAGAATGTCATTCGAATGGACATTATGATCATCAGTGCCCTGTGACGACATGTGGTAAAGTCTAGAAAACAATCTTTAACACAGCACATGAAAAAGTACCAAAGTTCTTATGATGAACCTGAGCCAGTGTTTGTGACCATCACTAACGGTATGTACTCTGACATTTCTGGTGAAGAAGAAGAGAACTTTGGAGAAATTTTCACTAATTATTATTCTCCTGTGAGCAGCTTGTCATTAACATCACTAGAGGAAACGATGGAAACCCTTAAAAGTCCAGAAGAAGGAGAGCCCCAAGACCATGAAGTTTTTTTTTTATTTATACAAAATTTTATTCACATAAGTGAATGGGATTGGGCAGCAGGCAAAGCCTATTTTAGCCCTCTCCCTACAAGGTCAAAATGAACACACAATATATAGATATGAAAATAAATAGACAAACATAGTAACAAAAAAACAAAAGAAAAAAAAAGTAGAAAGAGAGAAAAAAAAAAGAAAAAAAATTTTCAATGAAATACATGTACCGGTTAGAAAGCGTTGGCATAAGTAACATACATGACAGTTTCAAATAAAACGTTTGGTTGCTGCGATGAAAGCATGTACTGCTTCAAATATTTGAGTATTAATACATAGTGCATGATTGGGACTACCATACAAAAGTAAATCAAGTTCATGAGTTTGATTACAATCAATAATATTTTGAATTGTTTGGAAAAGTACATTTCTTGGAGAGTTATATTTTAGACAAGCAAAAAAATAATGATGAGCATCTTCAAGAGAGTCAATACAGTATTCACACATTGGTGTTTCTGATAAAAATTGGTTATATAAGTCTGCCTTTAAATTACTTGCATTATTTCGCAATTGACAATGTATTATATTGTACTTTCTTATTCCAAAATGATAAATTTCTTTACCCTTTTTACAAAAATAAGAATTTAAAAGACCTTTAAATGAAGATATTCCAGGAGCATTTCTGATATAATCAGGCAAGTCATTCCATAGTTTAATAGTTGATGGGAAGAAACTTTCCATATATGATGTAGTTCTAATAGAAGGAATTTTGAATTCTGCATCATTATTTCTAAGATTATAGGGGTGGTTTGTAGGACGAAAAGGTTCAATCAAGTCCTTTAAATATTTAGGTGAATAGCCATTTATGATTTTATATAATAGTAGCAATTTATGAATATTCCTCCTAGTTTGTAAAAGATCCCACCCTAATTCATCATACAATTTTGATCTAGAGGAATTTGATCTTAAGCCAGTAATGATTCTACCTGCTTCAACTTGGATATCTTCTAAAAGTTTTGCATCTTTTTCAGAATAATTGTCCCAAACAACATCAGAATATTCTAAAACAGGTCTAATAAATGCAAAATATATCTTAATAAGTATTTTCCTTTTCACCTTATACTTAAGCATTCTGAGGATATTTAGTCGTTTTGTAGCTTTTTCATGAATTAATTGTATATGCGATGTCCAGGTAGCATCACTTTGAAAATGTAATCCGAGGTGGGTATGAGATGCATTTTGAATAATGGATGGGCCATGATGACCAAATGTAATAGGCGGATATTTCATATTTTTGCGGGTGAAATCAACATTTACAGTTTTGTTTGGATTAAAATCAACAAGCCATTTTTTTGACCATTTATCAATTAGATCTAGATCACTAGTAAGCGACTGTGCTACATTTGTGGCTTCTTTTTCTACAATAGCATATAAAGAGGTGTCATCAGCAAAAAGGCGTATATTGTTTGCTAAATCATCACAAATATCATTTATGTATAGGAGAAAGAGAAAAGGTCCCAAAACAGAACCCTGGGGAACACCAGCGTTTACTGTCTCATGGTTTGATGAAAAGCCATCAATTACAACTTTTTGTTGTCTATCACACAAATAATTCTCAATCCAGCCTAATATGTTGCCATTAATACCATAATTTTTTAGTTTAGATAAGAGACCTTTATGCCAAACTTTATCAAATGCTTTCGAGATATCACAAAAAATAAATCTAACATCTTTACCTTTGTCAAGACTTGAAATTATAGTGTTGTATATTTCTGCTAGTTGGTTCACAGTTGAGTCTCCAGGTTGAAACCCTGACTGATATTTGTAAATTACATTATTATCTTTCATAAAATTATGCAATTATTTAAACAAAATTTTTTCCATTATTTTACATAAGACACTTGTAAGGGATATTGGTCTATAATTTGATACTTCTTGAACACTACCTTTATTTTTAAAAACGGGTGTAATCTGTGTTAGTTTCCAAATATCTGGCAACTTTTTTTCAATTAGTGATCTATTAAAGAGTTTTGTTAGAGGGGTTTTAATTGTGCTAGCTATTTCTTTCAAAATTCTTGGGGAAATACCATCAGGACCAGGTGGTTTACTGCTGTCAATGATACATAATTGATCGTAAACTTCATTTTCAGTGATAAATATTTCAGATAAAGTGTCAGTATTTTGTAATGGTGGACCAGGACCATGAAGGGGAATGTCTGGTTCATCTGTAATAGATGAAACTTGTGCAAAGTATTTATTAAGGACTGTAGCCTTCTCAACTGGATGGAAGATAAGTTTACCTTTCGATTTAAGTGGTGGTATTGGTTCATAATTTTTATTTAGTTTTGATATTGATTTGACAATTCTCCACCATTTACCAGGGGGGATTGATTTATCAATCATTGAGGATATTTTTTTGTTATATTTTTCACGGGATTTTCGAATTTCATCAATAACAGTATTTCTGAAGTTAATACCAACTATGAAGAAAAAGATGTTTCTGATCCTAAAAACCATGAAAGTCCAGATGACTTTGAGCGGGGTGAAGAAGCAGAAGGGACCAATGACGACTTCACCCCCACAAAGAAAGTGGAATTAATGTGCATAAACTTAACGTTAAACAGATATCAACATACGTATGCAGATGGAAATCAATCTATTGAGAGAGATACTGAAATTACATGTAGTTACAGTGAATTCGAAGGATTAATACCAGAAGAAATTGACTTTTCCGAAAATGCAACAAATATTATAAATGCAGTGCAAGAACATTTGAACAAATTGAGAAATCGTTTCGTGTCTGCTGAAATCTTGTAAACTCACTCTTACTTTGTGTTGATGTGCCTTTGGCCTATATAAATTATTTGCTTTGGATTAATGTTTTCTATGAACAATTTAACTTATAATGTGTAATATTATGGACAGCTAAACAACACTTTTATAGACAGTTAAATAACTTTTTAAAAATTGTATGTGATGTCACACTGTGTTGATATATGTCTAGTGGTTGATAGGTTGTGAAATGTCAGGGTTTGTTACTTAAGTAGGTGATGAAGAGATGCTCATGGGAAGATTATGAATTTAAATAATTATTGAAGTTTAGTTGACTTTGGTTTTTAATGGATCTTAAGGTGTATACATTTGTTCTTTTAGTAGATTAGTTCTTTTTGATGAATGTTTTCATAATGTATTTATAGGACATGTTGTAGTTTTAGTGTAAATGTTAAGTAATTATAGTATTTGTTAACTGAGGACAGTTACTTAAAAAGAGGGGAAGGAATGATGAATAGTAATTTTAGGCTCAAAAGTAAAAAAGTGATTTATGATTTGTATATATATAAGTGTGACATACTTTAGAAGTAGGGAGTGATTTACTAGGATTTAGAAAGTACATATGCTAGCATAAATGTAACATCTTTCGTTTGGATTGTGCCTCCTAAATGTATATATGTCAATAAATTAGTGCATTGTTTACTGATTTTTTATTGGATTGAGAATTACAAAAGTTACCAGGATTTATTAAGCGAGGATCTTTTAACCTCAATTGGATATATTTCATATTATATTGGATATTGCTCGGTCACCTCCGTGAGCGGCCGTGACATTTATGTCGATCATGATTTGGAACCTATGGAAGATTTCTAGATCCTCATTAATACCTTTAGTACAGGTTATTAATTTGTAACACAGGCACCTGACATTACTTGTTTTTTTTTCTTTTTTTATGAAAATATACCTCCCCCCCAAATAATACAAAGGTGGGGTATATTTTTTTATTGAAAGAAAAATAAGTAACGTCAAGTACCTGTAATTTATTATACATAATACTAAATAATTTATATGATTACAAATTACTTACTATAGATACACTGTACGTATATGCAAAATTATTACAGGTCATTTTTTATAAATTTCAAATTTATAAAAACAAATTTTATAGGTTGTCACAGAAGTAACTTGCTATTTTTGTGTGCTTAAGCGATTTAGATAAATAATTCATTTCAAAATAAGAAAATGTATTTGTGCGTTCGAACCAGCCTTGTAAAGGATCCATTTCAATTTGATTCTGTTTTCACAAAAAAAAAAGCTTAATCCATCCTTGGATAACTCTAAGTTTGAATTAAGGATATAAAGAAAATATTGTAAAAATAAGACGGATATTAAAAAAAATATATTGTAAGAATATTGTAAAGAGAAGACGCTCAGTTCTATGTCTTACAGATCCATGATGCATACATGTGTGTGTATTCCTTGTTACAAATTAGATGTTTCAGCGCATGCTCTCAAACCGATTGAAAATATTTGTTGTTATCTTGTGTGAGTGTGAGTTTGATCGCGGGTTTAGAAAAACATAGTTCACAGATGCTACTACGTTCATTCGTTTTAAAATTACAATGGCTTACGGGCCGGTCCCTGTTAATAAGAAGGTAAGTAAAGTTTATAGCTAATGTACGCATGGTTTTTAATTCAAGTACTAAAACTTTATTTCTAGTAGTAAAGTCAAGATATTTACAACACACTGTATGGAACGACGAACGACGATATTTTCAGAGTTATTAACATAGAATACGACCTTAGTGAATTATTAAGCGGATATTCTCTCTTCTTTAGGTTAACTTTAAATTGTGTTTGAAAGTGGGGGGGGTTATACATTTCATATGATCGGTTGACTATAGCTGCAGAACTGTAGCTCTCCGAAAGAAAAATATTTTGACAGACCGGTCTGTCAATAATTTTTTTTCAGAGAGCTACAGTTCTACAGCTAGATTGACTAAATCTCAGACAAACTTGTACTACAGGCATTTACTAAGCATTTTGTAGATTACTACCATGGCAATTTCGAAGATGAAGAAGTACATGTACCTTAGTGTGCCGGTGTATTTTCATGTACTACTGTACTCCGATTTCAAAAGATGGACTGTTGCACAAAACCGAAGGTACCACAGACGTAGTAACCAGGGGGAGGGGATGTACCCCCTCCCCCTGGTTACTACGTCTGTAAATAAAAGCCAACAAAGATAAACGATTATAGCGTGGTAGCTTGCGGGGCAAATTTGGATAAAAAAGTCTGAAGATACAAACTTGAAAGTTTTTTAAAGGAATAAAAGAATTTTTTGTCATTAAAAATTATCTCTCTTATCAGAGTATTGATCGATGAACCTTAATTCTTTATGCAGTCCCGTATTTTATATTACGTTTGATGAAGACGACTTTGTCCAATCCTGATGCAGTATTTTAAACAATTAAAGCGCCTTATTGATACACTGTACACTTCTTAATACAACATGTACAAGAGAGTACTCAGTCGGTCTGATAGATAACACTACCAATAAATAAATCACTCCGCCCTGTTGATAGGTTTCTGCAACGTGCGTGGGTGGAAGTTTGGCAACAGATTTTCCCTGGTGTGATCTCAAGATAGATAAGATTCAGAATCAGACGAAGAAAACGGGGGAAATTTTGAGGAAAAAAATCAGGAATCATCTTACAGGATTTAGACTTGAAACATATCGTTCGATATCTGCATGCAGGAACCAAAATATGAAGCATCACATGCATGTAACTATAATCTCAGACATTTGATCATTTATCTTAACCTGGCCTGAAACTTTACAAGCATACACATCAACTTTGGATGATTCGGAGATCTTTGTCCTTGAGACTAACCGGAAACACCAACATCGGGGAATTTTTAAGTCAATGAACTTTTGAAATAATAAATGATTTCAATAGTGAACGTTATTTCAATAATGATAGCAACACAGCTCTGTAATCACGTAATTGGTATCAGAACGTCTTACCGAATTCATCTAGATCAATTGCGTACATTTGCTTGGTGTACGTAAATCTACCGTCAGAGTGGTTTCGTTTCATTTGTGGTTTTTGAATAACCTGTTTATTGCGAATATCATTAAAATCGCGATATTAGGTTTTTGGGGCATCTGGTATATTTTGGCACACAAGATCCGTTTCAGAAAATAAAAAAAACTTAAAATTAAAAAAAAGTCTTCCATAAATACTTTAAATTGCATAGCACATTTTCACATTAATCTCATACAGTTAAGTCATTTTTAATTATGAAACAAAATATATTTATGATCAAGTGGTTAGACATTTAAATTCAGTGTCCGTTTACATTTAGGTTGAGTTCCGAATCCCATTAATCCCGAAACATCAACGCTGTCTGAAATGTGGGGACAACTGTCCCGGCCTAGAGCTACATTACTGGAGGTACTTTATTTATATAAATCAAATATTTTTAAGCATATCTGACAGTCTCATTTGAAACAGTTGAACAAAAAATTAAGTACGAGTTTTCCCTAGGAGCATAGTGTGTTTTCTTTAATGTTATTTTTCAGATTTAAAAAGGTCATATCAAATGTATCTACTAAATATATTAAAGACAGTTTTTTAAATCTGAAAAAAGTCTCTTTGTCCAATTTGATTTTTTTATGAATTTTTTGATATGTACATTTATACCAGGCAGAACTATGTTTAGAAATTATTATGATAATATTACCATATATATATAGGCACTTTTTATGTTTTACAATTGTATTTCATTAATTAATAAAAATAATATATTATATAGAAAAATCTGCAAGAATTGCCGCTGTTCCAGAGAGGACCATGATCTCCATGGAAACGAGAGTGATGACGGTCAGCCAATAGGATTGTTTCTGGATAGTATACCACGCCCCACTAGTAGCAGCAGCCAATCAACGAGTAGACCCCGCACATCTGACCCTCAGGTCCTCACGCCTCCAGGATCCACAAATGGTCGATTTTCAGGAAATTCTGGGACAGCTTATGTAGACGACCCCAAGACACTAACTGACATATATGGATTTGAGACAGATGTTGTGTTATCTAGAGTTATCTCGGAAAATATAGTAAGCATTTCCTTTACGCCAAGAAATTAAAAAAATCTATGAATGTATTCCGCAGTTTAGGGAATGGAGAGGAAGTCACCCCCTCCCCTCCTATTCTTCACAATAGCAGTTGACAAATGCAGTGGCCTTAATCTCACCATATGTGTTTATCATCATTAAGAAACCAATCATCTTCGTTATCAAATGGTTTCTTAAAATCTTATATATTAAAGAAAACAAATAATTTATTATTATTTTATAATATTGGATTTTTTTATATTGTATCAGAGATCCCAGAAATACATATCAATGATGCCCCCAGATAAACAGTTTTTCGCTGCCCAGCTGAGGAGGAAACAGCTCCAAAAACAACTCCCCCTCCATGACCTTCACCCTAAATTCTGCAGCAGCTTGACGGAAAACGAACTCTTCAAATTCCAGAAATTCTGTAACAAGCGGAAGCTTAAAGCGGCGGGAGTGGGGCGGATCATGGAAGTTAAAGAGGCGACTAATTTTGTAGGTGATTTTAAAAAAGCAAGCAAAAAAAGTTTGCTAAAATATTGAAGATTCTATGATCAAATGATCGAAAGTTGTTTATTTGCGACAATTCCGTGCATGTAGTAAATTTATAGAGAAAATGAATTTTTATAAGAACGAGAAAAAAAAAACTTTCTTACCAAAACACTCATGAAACCAAAACATGTCTAGCTTGTTTACGAGATAGATTCACCTCTACTTTAAGTCAAACACAGCGTGTGTTTAATCACTCATAAAACAGAAGGCAAATTATCTGATTTAAGCATGTGTCTAAATTATCAGGAACTCAGATGCATTACAATGTTTGCTCAGTCGAACCAATAACATCATGAACATGGGAAATGTCTCAGAGATATTGAGGTAATTAAGGGGTCTTTCTTCAGAATATTCTACAAACCATAAATATGTTTAACGATCACGAAAAGCTCATTTCAAAGAATGTGTCCACCGCTTAAGAAAAAAAAAATGAAGAGTATCAAGAGGGGTCAGATCGGCGAGGGGGGCACTCTAAGACGGGTGGACGGGGCCATAGAGAGTTACGGAATAAATTTACAAAAGCCCGAAAGCTTCTTGAGATATTGCTCAGATATGATGTTTTACTTCAAGAAAGAATGTACAAATTTACGATTATGGTTTACACTAATTCAAATGCTGAAAGAATTCTTACGATATCTCCTTTCCAATTCAATAAAACATCAATTTATTTATTTTTAATGACTATTTTTTAAAATATGCATGTAAGCACTTGTAAACATCCTTTGTATATACATGTGACTATTTTACTTCATTTTTTGTAGAGGTGTCATCGCTGCATTAAAGACATTATTAGCGGTGGATTTTGTGTTTCTACTGATCATTTTGGGTCTGCCACAGCGTGGCATCCAGGCTGTTTTACATGCGCGACCTGTAACGAACTTCTGGTGGATATGGTATACTTCACAAGAAACGAGGAAATATACTGCGAACGACATTATGCTGATACGATATATCCGCGGTGCGCCGCATGCGACGAGGTATGTTATCACATTTTCATGTACATATTATAATGTAAATGTAACCTTCCTTAGCGAGGTTTTAAGGAAATACAAATTAAATCCAAGGTCAGAATTTGTTGGTAAAGAAAGGTTTTGTCACAAGGAATATACTAGACAGATAAGTATAACTGTGAAAAATGAAAGCCCTTGTTCTAACTTTATCAAAGTTATAGCCAAGGTTAATTTTTTTAAAAAATGGATCAAACTCTACTGTCAAGGTCAAAATATATTATACCAGTGGTGGATCAAACACCAAGTTCAAGGTCAAGGTGTCAAATTTGGTGGTACCATAAGAAATGGTGAAAGTTAAAATGATATAGAACCACGGAAAATCTATATAAAGGCACTTGCAAAATATTCTGTGATGGAAAAAAATGAATGTCGAGATCTCAAAGGACGTATGTGAAAGTAAAAAAGAGCCCTGCTTCATTTTGTGATTATTAAAAATTAGGTACAGCTAGGCATAACATTTATTTAACAACAAATAAAAGGGGGGAGAGAACAGAGAAACAAGATGTATGGTACATGTAGCAAGTGGCGAGGATTGAACTTTCTCAAGAACTCAAACTCAAAGGTCAAGGTAAAAAAATCTGAATTGGTGGTATTCAAAAGAGGATCTTGTTACAAAAATTACAAATATAAAATATAAAAGCCCTTGTACTAACTGATAAAAAATAATGGTCAAGGTTAACATTTTTTCAAATTTGGCCAAACTCTGAGGTCAAGGTTAAAAGGTCAAAATTCTTTATCTTATCAAAATGCGAAGTATGAGAGCCCTAGCACCAACTGTTCAAAAGTTATGCCAGGGTTAAAGTGTAATATTAAAAAAAAAAAATGGGTCAAATTCCAAGGTCAAGTACGTATGTAAATTAGTATGTGTTTTAGTAATTCTGAAAATACACAGTAATTTTCATTTTGTATGTAACATGGTCGTGAGCCAATTTGTTTTGTGTGTTTGGTGAATCAATGAATATATTGGTGGAAAATGATATATGATTTATTTGTTTTTAATATGATATTAATTTGATATATTGACATCACAGATCATTCTCGCACGTGAATACACACAGGCTGAGAAACAAACATGGCACGTTGAACACTTCTGCTGTTGGAACTGTGATGCGCCCCTAGCGGGGCAAAGATATATTGCCAAGGACGGCAATCCTTTCTGCATGATATGTTTCGATACACTGTATAGCAAGGTACGGAAAAATATTAAATAACTTGACTACAAAAAGGATTAATTTTTTGATTCAATTAAAAAAATACAAATAAAACGTAACGATACTTTTTAATTAAAAAAGAAAATCCGATTTCAACAAACTTTATTTTAAGAAAACCGAAGATGTACATTTATAAAAATGAATTAAAGATTGTGAAATTATTTTTTTCAGTAAAATTCAATCATAATTTATATAGACATAAAGATTTGCAACATCCTCCTCACCTTCCAATAGCTAATGATCGTCCTGTAGCATCTGGAAAAGAGTTGTCCCTCTTTGTTTGTTCTACAAGTGTTTTCTGCAAACATTTCTCATCTTGAAAAAAAAAATCAAAATTGAAAAATTATTCCTTTTTGTAGAACACCTGTTTACTTTCCGTATGTATTCACTCGAGTTTCACTTTTTTAATTTTCAAAGATCCACCCTTAAACCTTAATTGTTTCGAAGAAATTCAGCACATTTATTTAACTGGAATATTCGAAAGGCGTGAAGGAAGTATTTCAAGATGAGGGAGGGCAGGGCACAGCAGAATGCCATTGTTTCAATTAAACATAACCGTTGTGGTCAAACATTTTTTAATACAGATTTTGTATCTTTCAGACATGTAAAACCTGTCGCAGAACGATAACGGCAGATTCTCCCGGACTTTCTCACGGGGAATACCACTGGCATGCGTGTCCACATTGTTTTAGTTGTCACGGCTGTGGGCGTAACCTAATTAACCAACAGTTCCTGCTGAAAGATGGACAACTCTTTTGTTCTGTGGACTGTAAACAGCTAACAATGACAATTGACTGGTCTCAAAATGGAATTCAAAATTTGCATATTCACTGACATAAACTTTACTTTACATGACAACAGGAATATTTTTTTTCAGAAGAAAAATAAAAATTTTTCATTCAAATGTATTTCCGATTGATAAAAAAATATTAGATATTAACTAACAATGTATATTACGTAATTTAAAGAATATTAATAAAACAAAAAGTCACATGTTACTGATTTCAGCTGTTTCAATATCCTATGTACATGTAATTATCAGAAAAAAATAAGGTAAAGGATAAATTTTTTCTTTATCTAAAGAACATTGTTTAGAGAGTATTTTTTTGTATTCTGTGTGAACATATCCAAAGCATAGACATTCTTTTTTAGGAAAGAAACTTTCTATAAGGTTAAGAAAGAAAACCCCATTCTGGCGTCCTTTTTGAGCCGTTTAAATGTTATTTTTTGGACACTCTATAAAAAAAACAACGATTTTATAGAAATCGGAGAATGAAGTAAAAATTGCAGATTTCAAGGAACAAATGCGTCATCCAACTTCATTGCATTAATCTGCTTATTATTGGATGATCTCGTGTGAAATTTTTTAAGGGAATGTTTGAACAGATCACAGAGATATAAACTGCATCAAGGGTATTTGTTTCAAAAAGCCGAAAATACCCAGTGACAGGAGAGAAGTATACTGAGTAAGTGTCGACTTGCACGAAACTCCAAAGTGAATCACTTTGGAAAGTGCCGTTGTTGAAGATAAGTAAAATGTGATGATTTATCCAAGTAAGTATCTTTTCATATTTACACATCAATTTACACTAATATGCTTTGAAATTAGCTGTTCATGACATTAAAATTTCAACAAATAACAAGTCAGATTCAGTCTATACTTAGTTTTAGGGAATCCCATCAAGATACGTGAACGAGGCATTTAAGTGAGCTGATCATGAGATGTCGTTCGTAATGAATCTTTAATTTACAGCTCCGTGTGATCATAACATTCTTTTTTATTTAAAATGATAAGTTAGCAAATGAAAATGTATTGAGCAAACATTTTTAGCAATCTATACTTTTATTGTCTTATGTTCCTTATAAATTTTGTAAAATCTGACAACTGTACAATAATAATTTTATCGCATCAGTCCAGAACTTTTTCATACCCTACATATAGGATACAGTTTAACCCACTTTATATATAACAGATTCAAAAAACGCTTAATAAAAGTGTTTGAATTCATTATAATTGTTCCTCATATGGTTTTTATTTAATGACAATAGTCTGTAAACATTTTATAACTCCTTGTTAGATGAACATTTATTTAGCTTTTTAGGGAATAGGTGCTCTAACAGAAATGCATTGAATTTTGAAAAAAAAAAACAGTAGACTACATGGAAACGCGAGTTGCTCTTTATATGATTGAAAAACCCTAAAAATGGATTCTTTTAAAATTTGTAAAGTATGTTTTATTGGCCGTTTTCTGTATCATAATTTACATAATTTATATACAAAAATTAAAATAGGAGTCTAACCAATGACTTCATGAAACATACACCAGAAATTCATCAAAATATGAATGGTTTATTGCGTTTATCCATACCTTTCGAATGCCTAAAATGTAGGAGATGATAGTCAGAAAATGTTTCTATTATGAAGAGGAATTACATTTTATTTAAGATAAATTCTAGCTCAAGCTTAAGAGAGAGAGAGAGAGAGAGAGAGAGAGAGAGAGAGAGAGAGTCTCATCTTCGATATTGATCATCTAAATTGTTCACTGCGTTAATCAAAAACAAGAACATCCAATAAAGGTACTAATACACAAACTAAGCTTCCATGATGAAAAGTGTTTTTATATTGGGAATTTCTACATATATGAGTGGTTTATTTTGTATCACTGGAACACATACTCTCATTTGTAAGTAAAATTTTAATTGTGTCCTCGTCTTATTTAACAGCAATTTATAGATACAGGTGACTATACCACTGCACAGATATGTGATGAAATTTCATTGCTGTATAGATATCAAGCGAAAACCGTTGTGAAAAAAGTCAAAATTTGACAATCAAATAAGGCCAATGAAAACATATGCTTCGGAAAAATGTATGTGTTAACTTAGATAAGTACATGTATCTTAAGGACAGATGATTCAAACAATTCAGAAAAGTGGATAATTCTTTGAATTTTTTTCTCCTAAGACTTGGAAAATAAAATAGACTAGTCTAACTTGTAAAATATAAGTTAATACTTCATTAAAATTACAATTATGGACGAATCACACTCAGTAAAGGTTTACAGATGAAAACAAATTTCAGGATGTTACCTTGGTGCTAAAAGTGTAATATAAACTTATTAAAATATACAAAGCCAAGTGAATTTATGAGGAAAAACAAAATGATAAAAAATCACATAGGCTGATTTATACCATTTTGCTTTTCCTAATGAATTTCTTCTGGCTTTGGAATATTTCTCTAAAGTTTATATTACAATTTTATTGAAGCATTAACTAATATTTTACAAGTCTATTTCATTTTCCAAATCTAAGGAGAAAACACTCAAGAAATTTTCCACTTTTCTAGGCCTGTAAGATGATAATATCTCTCCTTCAAAGAACAAAAATATTGTTTGTATCATCTGTCCTGAATATGTTTAAATCACTACTAACTGTGTATGTAATAATCAGTATTTTAGACACAGATTTGCACGCGATTTATTATTATATGTTTAACTGATGAACTCTTCCTGGTTATTTTTGGTTTCATTTATGTCCTTTTTCTTGGTTTAATTTTCATTTTCCTTAGATTCCTTTGAAGAATACAAATGTAAAGGCGACATACGGATTGATGAGAATACAGAAGTTTTTATTTCTTACAACGGAGGCGTGATAGATTCTTTATGTTACTTTATGAACTTTCTGGGACGAGATTCGAAAAATCTGAAAGTCTACCAGATTTGTATGGAGACCATCAGGTATCATGACCCTGACTGTGCCATTCTAGTAGGATTGACTAGTTCATCAAAGTTTGCCAGGGTAATACCTCAATTATATATTTTGGTTCATCATTTCTATTGCATGTTTATACAAATATTAATCAATCTGAAATTCTCTATACATGGAAAATTTCGCCCCCGTTTTATTTTCGCCCATTTCACCCTACCCTTATTTGGGCGAATTTAAAACGGAACGAATTCAAAGAGTACAGTACAATTACAAAAGTATGACTGGGCGAATTCAAAACGGGACAAACTTGTCTGCAAGTGTTAAAGGGCGAAAATAACCCTCTATACAATATTCATTTGTAACCATTAAAAATTTTTAAAAGCAAAAGCCCAAATATGTACATAGAAGAAATAAAGCCTAATATAGTTCTTCCATTTTTAGCTCGGAATGTGTCTAGGGAAAAATCTTTGAAATTATTTTCTAAGGCGCAACAATGACATAGGTATTCATATTTGCATATATAGGATCATTAATATATGGAAGCATCATCAGGTGATATGGATTCACATTTCCTCGTTAATGTGAATGTAGGTTTTGGCCAAAATTTATTATCAAAATTTTACAAAAGAATATTTGAAAAAAATCATGTTTATAGATATTGGCAGTGCCATTATGATAGCAATAAGTTGAGTGATTTGGCCAGTTGACCCCGTTGATTTGATTATGAAAGCATATTTTTTGTTTATTTTCAATTTCTTTATTCTCAGAAGTTTCAACCAAAACGATGGAAAATTTTTGTACTGAGTTTAATCATCTGTAAAATAATTCCAGGATTTCAATTGTTCTCACTCGCCACCTACTGCTGTCTGTTATGACCATTCTTTGAAAATCCACATGGAACCCATTTCGATGGAAAAGTCTTCAAGAAATTCATCTTTTCTTTTTAAGGTTGTGGCACATTTAACGGCAGATAGTAAGTACAGATGAAAGAATTCGATGCTATTTAAGTTTCATACATTTTTTTAAAGAAATAATTTAATTTTTCTGAAGTACATGTACACAAACAGCGAAATAATAGGATACATATATTCGATGAGACAAATACACGAAGAAAAGCTTCGTTTCAAGTCAAACTAGTGAAAAATATGTTTAATTCTAAGCATTTTAGGAGAATTCGTAGAAAAAAGAACAAGCGCTACATTAATTTTATACCTTATAAAGATGAAAGATACATGTAATGTATTTAGGAATAAGGGTTACCTGTACTTGGTTCTGCGGTCTTGTGTACAATACATGTAGTTGTGTTGAGGTACATGTATCTTTAAATAGCGATATAAATCACATAACTTAATTACATGTCAAACAATGATATATATATATATATATATATATATATATATATATATATATATATATATATATATATATATATATATATATATATATATATATATATATATATATATATATATATATTTATATATATATATTAAAAACCCTTTGCTTAATACTTTCCGAATGTAAGTTGGCAAATACTTTAGGCATGTGTATGATTTCTTTGCCAGAGGCAGACCACCTTATGTATAGTATTTTTTTTTGTTCATTTATTTACAATTTTCAAATGTTTCTGAGCATAAGACTTATTTATTAGCCATGTACTCATAAACAATTATTGTGAATTCTCTGTTAATTAAAAACAATTTTCACGGCTTCAACCAAGTTTCTTGCTGCAAAAAAAAAATATTAGTATTGCAGTGTATATAAATAATACATTTGACATGCTCTACATTTACCTTGGATTTCAGAAATGGAATTAATCTGGACACTTTTAGCAGCAAGTGGCGGAAGTCTGGTGCTTATAATAATAATTATTGTAAGTGTTAGACAAATTCAAAACAGATTGCAAAATACTAAGAAGAAAGAAGTGTACGAAACAGGTATTGTAATTGTTAATGGAAACTTAATTGTAAATAAAAATAATACAAGTACAAGTATAATGCCAAAAATTGTATCAATTGTAAAATTTAGAGTTAAAAATGATATAAAATAAATACAACAAGCAATTGATAATTTTAAAAAAAAATAGTGCGTTTTATATTTACTACAGATAAGACTGAAAATAATGAAATGAAAAAATTGTAAGATATTTTTATGATTAGTAAATGCTATAGAATCAGGTAAATAAATTATTATAATAGATAAAAGACTATAATTTCAGAGTGTGAAATCTACGAAAACTCGAGTTATGGTCATGAGTGACTATAATAAGCGTAATTCCCACAGAACCAGACATATGCCCCAACTCAAGGAAAAAAATCTTCAAAATGTGCATATCTTGTAAATTATCTTGTTGCAAGTAATAAATACCATTAGGATCACATTTATATAAGCATTTTGATAGAGTGAAAGAAAATTTATAATTTGAATGAGGAGAAGCTACATTTTTGTAATTAAAACTTCTTTCAGTGCTGATAATACAAAATTTACCTTTGTAAAAAGTCAATATTTTGGATTTTCGCTTTCTTCATGGACATTTTTCTTTTTTCCTTTATATTTTTCCGAGAGAGATAGTTTTTTTTTGAGAGAGAGAGAGAGAGAGAGAGAGAAAGAGAGAGAGGGAGTTTACTTTATTAAGATATTTATAACCAACTTTGACATAAACAAACATGCATGTAAAGGGTGTTAAGAAAGTTCGTTCCACATTTTTCTTTTATTTGCGACAATAAATACGATGAGAAGATATATGAAATTTGTGATATTTCATGTTTACAGAGTCCATTGTTGCTACTGATTAGGTTTTAACTGTCTTTTGTTGAATCAATAAGGGGAGGGAAGGTATTAGAAAAGATGTTTTTTGTTAAGAAAAATTAGGGATGACGCATTTTTTTGTGACATATATCAATCACACAGGTCAAAACAGCCTTTTAAACACTACGCAAAAATTATCAAATCTGTAAAAAATTTCAATATGACAAACCTATTCTTTTGAAAAATGAGCTGTCGATCTTATACCTATACTCATCAACTTGTCTGACGCAAGATAAGCTATGAAGAAATAAAAGTAAATGATCCTTTATTTTCACTCAAAATGACTTGCATTTCTATCATTCGAATGCTTTAAAGATGTTACATATATTTTCATATGAAAGAAAAATCCTATAATTTCTTGCTAGAAATGAATTGCTATAAATCTACAGCAAACTCTTGTGATTTTGTCAAACTTGAAAATTCATCTCTTGAGTTAAGTACTACGAGGGGTGATCAAAAAGTTCGCGAACTATCTCTATATCTACAAAACCACAACTCAGATTAGAATGAAAATCGGTACATACATAGCCATACATAAGGTCTATAACTAGCCTATGCCGAATAAAGTTTTTCTCCTTGTTTGTGACGTCACAATGTGAAAATGACGTCACTATGTAGGTCATGTGACGAAAAATGGTTGTCTCATTCGAACTCGTTCAACAAACGACTGTACAATTTAATTGTATATCTTAGAAATCCCTCTACAGGATCAAATAATAATTTGTTCACAATTTATTAAGATTAATAAGTTCCTATAAATTAAATCAATGATTGGATTGATCGTTTTAGTGAAGGAAGGCAGATGGTTAAAAGTGATACTTGTCATCTTGCCTAGTGAAAGCAAGTTTGAAAAGATATGTGTTTTTAATTAAGCAATTTGCTATCAAAGACCTCCAATTTACAATTTGAAAAATAGTTGAATATTTGAACAATAATATAGTTATTTTAAAATACCTAAGATATCGTTCCCTTTAGATTTTAAACATATTAGATATGATAAAAAGGAGGCATCCATTCTCTATCCACCTTGAATAAAGGTTTCTCCCGAGACAGAAGATTTGTGGTTTAATGGTCGCCATGCTTTTCTTGGAAAGGATATTCTTATTCACCCGTTCTGTTGCCGATATTTGACCATTTCTGACAAATGAACTGTTCTTGTCATAAAAATTAACTCACATGGAAAGAAATATAAAACTCAGAAAAATCTTTCTACTTTTGTGACAGAACACGTGACCGCCAATATCATGTGATTTGCGCATGCGCAGATCGGTGCTTGATGTGCATTAAAATCGGAGAGGATTAATTTAAAATATAATCAACATTGAAACCAAATATTGTTTCTTATATGGAAGTTATTCAATTAGTTCACGAACTTTTTGATTACCCCTCGTGCTTTGAAATTTTTGAAAATATTTCATCATGGAACGAACTTTCTTAACACCCCTTATATATCTTTCAAATGTTCTATCTGCATCGTAAGATAACTGTTCTTCATTGTTTATTAGATCGATATTTAGATTTAATAATAATACAAGAAGTACTTGATAGTTTCTAAAATACTCTTAAACTTGTTTTAACCTCTATATTTGTTTCTGTTCTATGTTGTTTCTGCTGTCCTCGTATTAAAGCGAAAACTCTTTCTTTGAAGAAAGGTTTTAGTTATAGTTTTCTCTTGCACATGACCACAGATACTTTGAAATTGGTGTGTAAATATGTATGGTCCTATTGATATGTAAAAAGTAAAAGGTATGTAGACTCGGCATTCCTTTATGTTTTAATAGGAATATTATATCAATATGTGCATACATATTTAGAAACCAAAACCCAGTTACATGAGAACAGGCAGGAAATGCACTTGCAAAAAAAAAAAAAAAAAAAAAAAAAGAAAGAAAAAGAAAATCACAACTAATGTGGCTCTACTATTTTTATTCCTAATATTAAGTTCTGATTAACAATCTTTGAAAATTTTAATGTTCATGTATTTTATTTTTTGACACATCAAGAATGTATACAAATAATTTTAAACATTAGCCTTACTCTAACGAAAAAAAAAAATATTGTTAACTATAGTTAATTATACGAGGGGTAATCAAAAAGTTCGCGAACTATATGTATATCTACTAGAAAAAAAAATTGGTACACACAGAGCCATAAACAATTTCTATAAAAAGCATATGCTGAAAAAGTTTTGCTCCTTGTTTGTGACGTCACATTGTGAAAACAACCTCACTTTGTAGGTCACTTGTGACGAAAAATTGTTGTCTCAGTCGTACTCGTTTAACGAACGACTGTAAAATTTATTGAATATCTCAGAAATCCCTTTGAAGTAGCGTATACTAATCTGTACACAGTTTATTAAGACAAATGACTTCCTATAAATTCAATCAAAGATTGAATTGATTGTTTTAGTAAAAGAGGGCAGATGGTTAAAAATGATACTTTTTATGTTGTCCAGTGAAAGCAAATTTTAAAATATATGTGTTTTTAATTAGGCAATTAGCTATCAAAGAAGTCCAATTAACACTTTGAATATATAATAATAGTTGAATATTTTAACAATAATATATTCATCAAATACCTAAGATATCGTTCCCTTTAGATTTTAAACATATTAAATATGATAAAAAGGAGGCACCCACTCTCTATCCACCTTGAATAACCGTCTCTCCCGAGACAGAAGAAACGTCTCTCCCGAGACAGATGATTTTGGTTTTGATGATCGCCATGCTTATATTTGGATAGGATGACCATTTCTGACAAAAGTCAGAATTGTTCTTGTTATAAAAATTAACTTACATGGAGGGAAATATAAAACTCAGAAAAATCTTTCAGCTATTGTGACAGAACGCTACGGAGGGGTTCACGTGACCGCCTATATCACGTGGTTCGCACATAAGCAGAGCGGTGGTATATGTGCATTAAAATTGGAGAGGACTTATTCAAAATATAATCAACACTGAAACTGAATATTGTTTCTTTAATGGAAGTTATTCAAGTAGTTCGCGAACTTTTTGAACACCCCTCGTAGTTTACAATATTTAAGTTAACTATTATAACAGTAAATATTTTTTTAATATTGAATTTAAATGGATATATTATATTTTTAAAACTTCCTTTTCTTTTAAATTTCTTGTATAACTTTTTACATACTTTATAAAAAAATTTCTTCATTGATCTATAATTTACGATATATACTGAAAAGGTTCTAAATCTGCAAAAATTTCTAAAGTAATGTTTTATACTAAACTTTACATAACTATAGTAAATTTTTGTTAAAATTATTCCCGTAATAATGAAATTTACGTAAACAGACTACCCCTAAACCCCCGCGGATGAGACCGATTAAACTTTGTCCTTTTTGTTTTACTTTAATAAGAAATAAACCATTCTTCAAGACCATTATAAAAGAAAGAGCCAGCCTTTATTTTATTCTTCAGCATTTTCATATAAACTTTAATTACAAAACAGACATGCATAAGCTTAAACAAAACTCTTCTTTACAATAAAAGAACTGATTTTTTTTTCAATCACAGCAACTGAATGATGTCAGAAAATTAGGCAGTATTATAAGCTTACTAGCAATAAACTGAAACCAGATCTTTTTTATTTGACAATAGAAGCGATTTTCGAGGTAAAATGTATTTAAAAATCTTCACGTTTCTAAAAAAATGTTTCATTAGTTTCAGCATAGACAAGAAAAAAGTTCATTTACTTTGTAATCAAAATATTTTTAACCATCTCCCTCAATAACAGCGATATTTTCCTGCGTTTCGTGTTTGGAAAGAAGATAGATGAAAGAAACAGTGCATTAATACAAAGTAAGTACTTAAGTCTTCCTTTATTGACATTATCCTTTTGATTATCATCTATTTCTCATGTATTATCTATTATTTACAATCATCACATAAAGAATTATGAAATGGAGAATATTGCTCCTTTTACAAGATATAGAATGATAAGCACTCAAATATATGCTATAACTTAACTCTGTAAACCGATTTTATCAAAATTTAAGGAAAGTTTGGAAAAAAATCTCTCCATGCTGGTCGCCAAGCTTTCATTTATCTCAAGTATACTACTTGTGGACCTTTGTTATGCACTGACCAATATCACAGGTGAGTCACAGAACCCTCTTAATCGATTAAGTATTACTTGCATACCAGTATTTATCTTGAAAGTTAATACCCCTTCCCACACTCTCTTGCATGTTTTAATTTCCATATTCATTCTTTATTTGTAAAGTTATGTATAAATTTTACTTTGTGATTTCTTATGCTGTAGATTCAATGTACAGTAGATCACTACATTCTCTAAATTTTCACGGATGACTAATATACGCAAGAATAAAATTTTCGCGAGCTCACTGTATCGCTTAAAGTTCTACGCGAAAATAACGCTGTCGGAAATAAAATGTGAATTATGGTATATGGAATAAAAACTGCTTCTCTTATTCAATTTTATATTTATGCCTACCTTTCTTTACAAAATCTCTTTTTTTTAAAGTGTCATTTGAAAAAGATGCTTGTGAGTCCAGTAAGCGAGCTGTTAGCGACACAACAATATATCATGTGACATATGACGGTTCGCCAATTGATTATTTGTTGTGTAACATGATGAAATTCTATGGCGGAGACTCCTCCCTGATCAATGAGTACAGAGTCTGTATCTCTCTACTCCAGTATGACGATCCCGACTGTGCTATATGGTTTGGATACATTACGACACCAGCAGAAACGAGAGTTTGTAGCTTACTTTGTTATTTCACATCGTAAAATAATGTATACATGTAGTTTGCATTTTTTTCACCAATTAATGGTTATTATATTTGGGTACAAGGAATACATATTATATTCGTGATACCGGTATCGTATTTTTTTTAAGGAAAATGTAATGCATGTTAAGAGGCATTAGTAAAACAAGATAGTTTTCCTCGGAGGAGGTCATATTCTTAAACAGATTTTAATGCCCCCTTCGAAGAAGGAAGGGCTCACTAATTTACATTGAAATGGATTTTGGTATACAGTTTTGTCATAAGAATAAATCCTAGTCACGTTTTGTTTTGGGTACGAACGGACTATTTTGAACAGAGTTATGCCCCTTGGACTTAAAAAATTCCAATTACGTATTTGCTGTTTGCATTCATTTTCTTTGCTGAAGTTGCACATATTGAAATGAAACATAGTGCAGAGATTTATGATATGAATATCTAGGTCAGGTTCTGTTCTGGGTACGATCGAGCCATTTTCTTCAGATTAATCTTCCTTTGACTTACATAAATTTTTATTATTTGGGGGAGGGAGCACAAGCGTTCTACAAACATTTCTTGCTTCTTTTTAACAAAAACTTTTTAAAGCAATTATAAAAATAAGGTGCTTTTTCAAAAGGTTTAAAACCTCAAAAACCATGTGGGATTTGTCTATCTGTCTGAAGAGTTGATTAAGGATGAATTCTGCTGATCATTTTACCACAAGTGGGTCTTCGTACTTAAACGTGTCGTAAAATTCAAACTGACAACAATTTACAAACAAGTTTTTAAAGTTTTTATGATTTACATGTTTAACTATACTTATTTTTAAATAAAAAATCTTTCTAATTTGTATTGATGACCAAGACGTGTGGAAAAATACGATATTTACGACATAGGCCTAAGATAGTCGACAAGTGAAATCGACATGATCGAGAGGGGAAGAGTACGGGATCTCCCGTTTCAAAGCAAACAGGAATACCCAATGGCACTCCGTTAAAAGAGCCAACCGACAGAAATTTTAAAACATTTAAAAAATCGCCGATATCACAATCAGGCCATGTACATTCTCGAAAGCGGTCCCCAAACATGCCAGCCAAGAGCGCCGAAGTGTGCTGACGACGTTCCAGTAGCAGTGGAAAAGCGAAAATGTAGGTTTCCGATGCTTTCAAACTTATTGAAATAGCAATGTTTATGCATTATAGATACAAAAGTTTCAAAATACCTAGTATCCTGTCACATCGCAAACTGAACATATTATATTCTACATACATGTACGGAACGTTAGGCATATTAAAGGGGTCTTCAGATTCGTGCAGACGGCAGCATTCATATTATCCTTTTCGTTGCAACTTTAGCTCGTAGTATATGGTAAAATTCCTTTGATATTGTAAATGCAGAATATCTATGTGGTAGTGTAAGATACATGGCATCCTACTAGCTTGGGCTAGAGGGTTAACCCTTTAGCTCGATCGGTAGAGCACTGGACTGGCAAGCCAGAGGTCCCGGGTTCGATCCCCAGCAGAGGCAATTATCAATATCTACAATTTATAAATAACATCCATACACTATATATCATATTCTTTGTGTCATAAAATACATTTAGTACAAAGTTTAAAATCAACTAGTTTATCAGCTTTTGACAAACTTAAATAATTTAATAAATCTCTCATATGCCTCTTTCATTCAGTAATTAATAGAAAAATATTAATATGAAATAGAAATGTCAAAAAGTCAACTTACTGTCAGTGGTCTTAAAGATTTCTCCAAAAATACAAAAACACAACTATACACATTGACTGCTCCTTGGCTAGTAATTAGCTAGACACACTGGACAAAGGGGGTCAAAGGTTTTGGCGGGAAATATTGACCAATGGCTATTTTTACTTATGTATTTATTCAAGGTTAAAAGTTAAGTTTAAAGTTTAGGGCTCTAGAGATTTCTAGACTTTAATTAGAGTAATTTGTTACAAGTTTATTTACATGTTTAATGTTTAAATAAAACATTTTTATTTTAAATCAAGTTTATTATTGAAAGTTATTTTATAACTTTCAATGGCATCTGAAAGAAAAATACAATAAATTAAAATCAATATAAAATCAATACTATCACACACTTCCCCTCCTTTTAAATGACGTCCTCGTCATCTTATCTCTGTAGAAGTGCGAACGAATAATCTGAAAATTAAAAAAAAATAAAATCAAAGTGAATTATCAGTCATAAAAAATTATTTCTGCAACAGGATTTCAAGGAAAGTAGAGGACAGCTGCTTCTGGTCTACACCGGAGAGATGGTTATCTGAAACAAGAGATTTTAAATAATTACATTTTAATATCCAATCTGGATCTTTAGCAGGTTGTACGGACATGGAGTATTCTCCTGTCTTCATCCAAGCAGGTTTAGTCCTCGCTCTTACTGGTCTTGTTGGCTTTTCAGGTTCTTTGGGCAAATCTGCTGTCTGGATACCTGCAGCTTGATTTTCAGTTTCTTCTTGAGTGGCAGCTTCTGCATTTTCATCATCAGCCTGTTGTTCTGCAACAACTTCAGCTTCTTCAACTGCTTCTTCAACATGTGAATCCTCATCTTGCAGAGAAAGAATTTCAGTCTCTGGCTCACAATTCTGGGAAGCATCAGATGTGTTGCTCTTTTCTTCAAGAGTGAGAGCGTCCTCTCCCGCATCTGTGTCTTCATCTGTTGGTTCAGTCCAGCCAGCTGGGATCTGACCGTCGTCAGTCTGATCTGTACCAACACTTAAAGGAATACTATTTCCTTCAACACGGTTTGGTGGACGTGGACCGGTCCATATGATTTCTTCGTCACTGCTGTCACTTTCGTCTTTTGTATCCGGTGTATTTCTCTTCGCCTTTCTTGGTAATCTCTTTCTGGGTCTAGGAGTAGGTCTTATAACTCGTGGTTCTGTTGGTTGGAAATCCAAATTTCCAATAGGCAAGAGAAGGTTTCTATGTACTGTTCTCTGTCTGCCAGAACCTTCTTCTTTTACGACATAAACTGGAATGGTGGAATTTGGTTGATCTTTAATAGTGTATGGTGTTGATTCCCACTTGTCAGCTAGTTTATGCTTTCCATCAAAGCTTGTAATCTTTACCAAAACTCTGTCACCTTTTTCTAGAATAGCTGATCTAACTTTCAAATCGTAGTTACGCTTCTGTCTTTCTTGAGCTTTTTGGTTTGCTGCTGTGGCTAATTGATAAGCTTCTTTTAATCTGGACTTTAATGATTCAACATATTTTGGAATTGGCATTTCTGAAGAAGATGTTGGTATGTTAAAAGCAATATTGGTTGTCTACCAAACATTAAGAAAAATGGTGAATGTTGAGTTGATTCTTGCTTCATACAATTGTAGGCATGAACTAATGGTCCAATATGGGATTTCCAATCTTTCTTTTGGTCAATGTTCAAAGTTCCTAACATCTGAAGAAGTGTCCTGTTGAACCTTTCACAGAGTCCATTACCCATCGGGTGGTAAGGTGTAGTTCTGGACTTCTGGATGTTCATGATATTACACAGTTCTTCAATAACTTTTCCTTCAAACTGGGCTCCTTGATCGCTATGGATTTTTTGCGGAATTCCGTAATGAACGATGAACTGGTTAAATAATACATCTGCGGTGGTCTTAGCAGTTTGGTTCTTGGTAGGAATTGCTTGGGCATACTTGGTGAAGTGATCTGTCATTACTAGAATGTTTTGAAAATTACCCTTGGAAGATTCTAAAGTCAAATAATCTATACACAGTAGCTCAAGGGGTTGGGAATGTGTAATATTTATCAAGGGAGCTTTCTCTGTTTGAGCTTTTCTTAGAACGCATCTGTTGCATGACTTGATGTAACGTTCAATGTCCCTAGTCATTCCATGCCAGTAGAATCTATCTTGAATAATGGCTGTTGTTTTCTCTCTACCAGGATGTCCCATATCTGTATGTAAAAATTTGAAAACTGCTTTCCTACAAGAGAGTGGTAAAACAAGTTGATGTCTCATGGATTCGCCATTTCTTGTTTTTCTGAAAAGAATTCCATCATTAATATAAAATTTATCAAAATTTCTGAGCATAGCTAAATGAAATGGAATGTTGCTGCTGGGGAGGTTCTCTTTTCTGGGAGGTATTCCTGTTTTGACCTGGGAAAACCAAAAACGAATATCTTGGTCTTTACACTGTTCTCTTTTGATGTTGAAATCTGAAAATTTTGAAAGATCTGAATGAATTATGTTATCAGTAATATCTGGTGAAATAGACAAACATTCAATAAATGGTACATTGGCATGATGAACATTACAAATACTTTTAATTGTTTCAACAGAAATCTGTTCTCTGTCACGAACATCTGAAATTTCAGGCAATCGTGAAAGTCCATCTGCATCTGCGTTGCTTTTACCAGGGCGGTAAAAAATATTAAAGTCATAGGTGGCTAAAGATGCAATCCATCGTTGAGAAGTAGCATCCAACTTTGCAGTAGATAAGACATATGTCAATGGGTTGTTGTCAGTTATTACATCAAAAGTTGTTCCATACAAGTAATCTGAAAATTTTTCTGAAATTGACCATTTAAGAGCTAAAAATTCAAGTTTATGGATAGGATATTTTTTTTCAGATTTGGAAAGACCTCTGCTTGCGTAAGCAATGACACGTTTCTGTCCGTTCTGCAGCTGGTACAACACAGCGCCTAATCCTTTCTGGGATGCATCTGTGTGGATCTCAAATGGTTGACCATACATGGGAAAACCTAAAATTGGAAAATGAATTAAACAATTTTTTAATTTCTGAAAGGAAATGTCTTGTTCTTTTTCCCAGTGCCAGTTTGGTGGTGATGTATTTGCAGCTTTGGAATTTCTCCTGATCTTCTTTGAGGTATCTGGAATTAAATTGGTGAGAGGTTTAGCTATTTTTGAAAAATCTTTAATAAATTTCCTATAATACCCAACAAAGCCTAAAAATTGTCGAACTTGATCTGGATTGATAGGTGTTGGCCAGTCTTTAACTTTCTGGATCTTTTCTGGGTCAGGTTCAATTCCATTTTCTGAGACGATATGTCCTACATACTTGACTTTTTTCTTGCAGAATTCACATTTCTTAGGAGATAATTTCAAGTTGATCTGTCTTAACCTCTGAAATATCTGCTCTAGTCTACAAAGATTTAAAGCCCTAAACTTTAAACTTAACTTTTAACCTTGAATAAATACATAAGAAAAAATAGCCATTGGTCAATATTTCCCGCCAAAACCTTTGACCCCCTTTGTCCAGTGTGTCTAGCTAATTACTAGCCAAGGAGCAGTCAATGTGTATAGTTGTGTTTTTGTATTTTTTGGAGAAATCTTTAAGACCACTGACAGTAAGTTGACTTTTTGACATTCCTATTTCATATTAATATTTTTCTATTAATTACTGAATGAAAGAGGCATATGAGAGATTTATTAAATTATTTAAGTTTGTCAAAAGCTGATAAACTAGTTGATTTTAAACTTTGTACTAAATGTATTTTATGACACAAAGAATATGATATATAGTGTATGGATGTTATTTATAAATTGTAGATATTGATAATCCATATAAGCCATACACACAAATCAGTATTAGAGAGGGATTCATACCCATAGTCTGGTATGTTGCTATATGTACATAAAGCAAGTATATAATTGTAAATAGTCATTATATTCACTACATGTATTATGAAGTGAATAAGAGAAATATCATTTGTATATCTAAAGTCAAGAGGTATAACTCATTGATATGTGTCAATATTCATTATTATATTACCTAATTAAATATATAGTAATTATCTGATTTTATGATGACAATAGATTCTGCTGTTATATGTGATATCAACTTGAGTAAATGTATTTTATATTATTTTGCAGAATCTGCTTTATGATGATGCATTTGGTATTTATGCAACTGTAATAAACATCATCACAGTGAAACATCTTGTTTTCAATTGCTGCTCCCGCTACATTCAAGATGCTCTTCAAATGTGTTGGAAAAAATAATGATGTCATCCAGATAGATGTAGCAAATCTTGAGATGTAATCCGTCAAATGCTTCCTCCATGAGTCTTTGGTAAGTTGCCGGAGCATTGCATAGACCAAATGGCATCCGGTTAAACTCGTAAAAGCCAAGGGGACCAACGGTGAACGCTGTCCGCTCCTTGTGTTTCTCAAAGACCTCTATCTGGTGATAGCCACTCTTCATATCTAGGATTGTAAAGAACTTATTATTAGAGAGAGCTTCTAAGATTTCATCAGTTCTTGGTAAGGCATAAGAATCCTTTTTAGTTCTGTTATTTAGTTCTCTGTAGTCAATGCACATTCTTAGAGTTTTATCTTTCTTTCTACACAGTACGACATTACTTGACCAAGGTGATTTTGATTTCCTAATAAGTCCTGCATCAATCAGACCTTGAAGATGGTTTTTGACTTCCATGTACATATTTGGTGGAATTTTTCTGGATTTTTGTTTGAAAGGTGTTTCGTCGATTAGTTCTATTTTATGTTGAACTAGCGTGGTATGTCCGATGTCTGTGTCTGATGATGAAAATACATCTTGATATTTCTGGAGAAGATCAGTCAGGACTTGTCTCTCTGATGTTGTTGAGCTCTCATCTATGTGAAGTAACTTCAAGTTGTCATTAGAGTTGTCTCCCTTAGATTGTGTGATTTCTTCTATGTTGACAGGTTGTAATTCACACAATATGGCCTTTGGAGATATGGTGACTGTCCTTGTTGTAATATTGTCAATTTGTACAGAAATCAGTTTGTCACATGGATATTGGTAGTTAACTACAAATGGTACTATGTCTAAGTCCACAGGAATTCTAGACCTTGGTGTTGCTTGTAAAAGTGCACAAGTTGCATGATAAGGTACTGCTTTGTCAACATAACCTTGTAACGTGACTGAAGAATTTGGTTTAATAGTAACACTGTTCTTGTGTACCGATTTCACAACGCCGAGTCTGTTACTGTTCCTCTGTAATTCCTTTTCTCGGAGTAGCAATGATCTTAAAGTCAGGTACCATGGTAAATGTAAGTCTGTTTCTTGCAAGCACCTACCACCAAATGTTTCCTGCAAATCATTAAGTACATGCTGCAAAATATTTGTACCGAGAAGAATAGGAACTTCTTGATTGTAGTTATTCTCTGGGACGACTAAAAGTAGGCATGGGCATGGCTGTTCAAGCGAAGGTATGCCAAGGGAAGTAATGCTCACTTCTATGTATCCTGAATAAGGTAAACATTTACCATCTGCGCACTCCACATTAAGAATATTTGTGACTGGATGTAATTCTAGGTGACTTAAATTGTTTCTATAGAAAGAGTCGCATACTGTAGATACAGTAGAACCAGTATCTAATAACGCTTTACAATCAATTTCCTCTACATTGATGTTCACTTCTGTTGCTTCTCCTATTAGTGCTAATGTCTTGTTTATAGGGCGACTGAAATGGTTTAGGCCTAGTGTTTGCCCTCTAACACCGGCCTGCCGTTGTTTAAATCAGTTCTTTGTAGATTCACTCGGCATCCAAAGGCTAAATGTCCTGATTGTCCACACCTTCTGCATATAGGCTCATCATGATAAGATGATTGTCTACCCATTCCTCTCATACCTCTTCTGTTTGGATAAGATGATCTGACTCTTGATCTTCCTCTGCTGAACCAGGTTGATGGTGGTTGATCAGTTCTTTTTTGATAGAATTGATAGGTATCCTCTTGTGGAACTTTCTTATTTTCTAATGCGTCGACCTTTGTTGATAATTTCCTAATCATTGTTTTTAATTCTGATATTTCGCTGGAAGATGTTGAGTCGGGTGATTTCGCTGTGATATTCATGTTTGGTTTCTTTTTGTCTGTAGGGTGTTCTTTCTCAATAAGTCTGATTTCCTTTCTAAGTTCATCGAATGTTAAACATTTATCATAAAGATAATCTGATATGTCTTTGAAGTCCTGCCGTAATCCGGACCAGAATTTGGTCTTTAACATGTCATCAACATCTTGATGGTGAACTTTTCCTTTGTCGACCGCTCTACTCAAAAGTTCCTCAAGACGACATCCCCATGTTGTGGTGTTTTCTTCTGGTTTCTGAGTCGCACTATAAAATTGTGTCAACAAAGATTCACCTTTCTCTACGGTTCCATGGATGCTTTCCATTTTCTCCAAAACTTGATTTAATGTTGCATCCGGACCTAATCTCATTGGTATTTGACTCGCTTGACCTCTTAATGACCTTCTAATAGCCTGAAGGACTGCACTCTCAGGATATCCTTCACGTGAAAGACATTCAACCTCGTACTTCCACACTTCGTATGGCACATCACTTGATCTACTTGGATCTCCGGAGAATGTCGATAACTTTGGAATGTGAGTCGCCATTGAAGATTGAAATGATGGTGGTTTAAGGTCCTTATAACTTGTTGGAGTAATGGGTGCCGTAAATGTTGGTAAATAGAAAGGAGATGGACTGGGTATCTCTTTCTTCACAGTCTTATGCTGTTCAACAAAAGTTACATTTGGCGCCCACGTTGGGACCCGGGTGTTCTCTGGCGGGTGAAAGTGATTGCCCCCAGAACCTCGCCCCACAGGTGTCGGCACTCCAAAAGAGATGAGGACATCTCATTCTCTGGAGGGGGACAATGTGGTAGTGTAAGATACATGGCATCCTACTAGCTTGGGCTAGTGGGTTAACCCTTTAGCTCGATCGGTAGAGCACTGGACTGGCAAGCCAGAGGTCCCGGGTTCGATCCCCAGCAGAGGCAATAAATTGTCTCCGTTACATCTATCCAAAATTTATAGACATACCGTACGGAAATAATAAGATAACATCTATAAATTAATTTTTAGCTGTTTACATTCGATAAAAACTAGGTCGCTTCATTCTATGGCGGCCTATGCAGGTAAAAAAAATGGAATATTTCTGAAACATCATAGAACATATAGAAATTATTTGATTCTAAACTACAGGCTTGGGTTCATAAAAACAAAGTCAGATAAACAAAATAATAATTTTACATTTTTTGAACAATGAAATTAACAGTAATTATAATGTATTTTTTTTTTCTAAAATAATTTGTTTCAGGTAAGTCTTGTTGTCACAAAAATCACAAATGAACTTAAGGAGAGAGCAGGTTTTTAGAACCACTAGAATCGGATGGAGAAATCCATGCAAATCAGATTGAGAAAGTGGGAGGACTGGATTTGACTAATCCCAGGGAAGCCATCCAACACCACAAACCAGAACCCAATCCAGAACCCGCAGGGCAAGAGAAAGAGAGGACATCTAACAAACTATTATGAAGTTTTATTTGTTAAATAATTACTTTTTGTTCATAAAAAGCTTTTTTTAACAAAATTGCAATTATTACCTGAAATTATCACACAAATTTTGAATATTTGGCGAATAAAACACATACTTTGAAGCCTAAATGTCTTGATTTATTTTCATTAAATGCTAAAAAAAGAAATAGGGGGTGGGGGTATAAAAAATATCAAAACTTTCTTATATGTACACTAACCCCTACTTTTCATACTATGAAAAGGAACCATAATACCTAAAGAAACTGTACAACAATTTTCTCAAAAAGTTTAATTGTAGAAATATGTTTTTCTCTGTTTTTTTGAGCAATTTTATGGGGAAAAATTTACCTAAATTTGACACCGGTGAGCAACATTTTAAGGTACAAGTTATCTATTTGGTGTTTATTTGCTCATATTTTGCTTAAAAAATTCACTTTGCAATACTTTCAAGTAAATTTAAGCCAAATTAGGTTTAAATTGAGTGTATTTGTAACTTTATGAGGTATTTTTATGGTCTAATAGCTATTTTAATGAAATTTCCCATGCTCTATTTTGGCCTATGTTGGAGGGGTTGAATCTCTCTTGGATGAACACTAACATACACTTTTCTTGTATTTAAATTATTCCTTGGATATTACACTTTCAGAAAAGTATAAGCATGTGGAAAGTTTAATGCACGTTTTTTTCCGCGTATCAGCAGAATACATCCTTAAATGTTTTCCTGTATATGGATACTTTCCCTTGTGAATCTTCTTCAGATAATTAGTGGGCATTCTTTCCATTTTAAGAGGGTGCGTATATATGGGGAACAATGTTATTATTATAGATAGAACTTATCTAACTCTTACTTTAATAGGGTTAAGGTCCAGATCTCCTCACGACTCCTCATGATCCTTAAATTTTACACCTAATTGTGCAGGCATCGCACGCCTTTCCCTTAACCCTTTCTCTTCCGGCGCATTTTACGTGATTTTGGAGGCCTTTTGACATGGCATTATTAAATTATTTCTAACTTTTTTATCCAAGGAGAAAGCTAGGCATAATGCATACCATTTTGTAGGAAATTTCTTAGAGATGCTATTTTATGACTATTTAGATTCTCAACCACTGACCTTATTAGTAAAAATTGAGGTCAAAGGTCAATTAAGTGCAAAATTTTATGGAATTTTTTGATACTTTTTAATCTTTAAGCTAAATATTAAGTATGATGTATGTTGAAATAGGAAATTTGGTATATACCCAAAAAAGAGCATTATACTGTACTACATGAAACACATAAACTTTTTTTTTCAATTCTGCATATAACTACTTAAAAGGGGTTGCTAAGCAACGCAGAATTCTTTAATTTTCGGGCAGAAATTTTCATTTTTTACTCATCCTAGACACATTTATGCATCCCAGCACATATAAAAGTTAGATGTGAGGTCATAAAATTACAAGGGACATACAACAGATAAATTGTCTTAAAGTTTGACCTTATTAGAACTATTTTTAGGAGGTCAAAGGTCAAATAAGTGCAAAAGTTTCATCAATTTTTTTCAACACTTTTCAATATTCTTGCCATAATTTTACTCAATGGATGCTGAAATGGAAAATTCTGAATATACTCTCAAGAAGGGATCAGAACTGCAATATCCATGCATCATTATTCAAATATCTGTTTAATGACCTTTAAGTGGTTGCTAAGCAACATCATTTTAAAGTTTTTGGCTATATACATGTTTGTTATTTCACATTCTGGACACATTCTAGACACTTTTTGTATATTTCATGATATTGTTTGTAAGATATATATGGGCCATAAAGATGAAAGAACATTTTTGTATCAAAATTGACCTTGACACTCTTGTTCTTCAGGGGGTCAAGGTCATATCAGTACAGAATTCTGCTTTAAACTGTAAGTAAATATCAATTTTGAAATGCTTCAAACATGGATAAATCATCTAATAGTTGAAGTAATAAAAATGGCGAATGACAAAATTTGCAAGCAAAGAATTCTGGTCTGCTTCTTACAAACCCCTAGCAAAACATGTATACAATCTTTTTGTTGAACAAGAAATCCATTCTCTTGATGCCATTAGAAATAATCTTTATTTTCATGAATTTAATCTAACAAGAAAAAAAACTAAATGATTTCATTACAAGATTTTTCTGGTACAATAAAGACTTGACGTTATCTTGGAGGGAAATAATAATAATAGATAGCATTGGCAATATTTAACCCAAAACTGTTTAGTCAATTAGTTGAAAAATTGACGCTTATATCCAAATATACAAATCCAGAAATATTGCAAGATGAATTCCAAATCAGACTGAAATCTTCAACAAAATGTTGAAGAGCACTTTTACTTTGTGTCCACCATTCTTTTATCAACTGTCATTTCTCTGTAAGACTGGAGGAAATTCTTTGACTTGTCCAAGATATTATTATTTGCTGTCAAGTACAAGTGATCAGCTTCTATCCTGTAAAAGATTTAAATATTTTGAAACAGATACATGTCATTGTGTATATGAATTTACATTTATAAATAAAATTAAGAATGCTGAAATTACTACATTTATTTGATTTTCCTTTTAAAATTAAAATTGTATTTATTATGTGATTCAAAGTAGTCAATGTATTAGGACTGATAATTCAACAACCTTGTAGTAAACCATCATGGTAAAATTACTGAACTAAAACAAATAGCATTTATGGCAATCTGACTAAAGCCTCTGTTTACGCTATCGCAACATATAAAAAAATTTGGCAGTGGATGGAAGATTCAATTTTAATTAGATTGCTACAAAAGCCATGAAGGGACACGTCAATTTTTCAAAAAGTAAAAAATGAGATCTCAAATTAGACAATCCAATCCCACAGATTACTAAATCGTTCCCTCAAGTTATAATTCCAGATCTCGAATTACATAATTTGATCTTACAGATTTCTAATTCGCCCTCTTGATTCATAATTTGAGATCTCGAATTACATACTGGTAATTCGTTTTCACAGATTAATAATTCGAGATCTCAATTTGTTACAACGTCAGTTTCCTGATTTTCTCTGTGCTCTTGAATTTCATTACATATATGTACAGATACATCCAACCATTTTAATCAATTAGTGCGTTCTATTTATTTTGTTTCAGCAACCGGTCAATTCCAACCTCTTTCATAACTAATTCAATATATATTTTTTTTAAGAAATATTATGATTAATCTGAGATAACGGATTGTGTAATTTGAGGAAACGAATTGATAATCTGTGAGAATGAATTGGCATTTTGTTACAACAAGAGAACGGATTGTATAAATCGAGAACTCTGTTTACTTTTATAATTTTTAAAAAATTCTATGCCCCTTCATGGCTTTCATAGATTGCATACCTGCATGGCTGTCAGGGTTGTAAAAAGAAAGGAGACAATAGACTGCAATGTTACTTCAGGGCAAAATTCCTGGGGCAAGGCTGTTCGTGAGCATGGGAGTGTTGATAAACCATCCAGTGAGTTTGATTACCCATGTATATGATGTACGATAATTGGAAAGTGTCTGAAAAATTGAAAAAATGGAAATTCTAATCACATACTTTATGCAGATTGCAAATAAAACAGCAGTCTATAAAAACAGCTTGTTCCATATCTCGGCATTTATTCAAATAGATATTACATGTTTAAATAATGTGTCTGATGAATAATCAAGCATCATAAGTATTATGTGTTTCAAACACTTATTTTTCAAAATGCAAATCAAATGTTTTTAAACTTGTATGAATGCAATATCATGAGAATGACATAAATGAAATTAGACTTTATTTTTTGAAATTTTAGAAATACAGAAATTTTCAATACCAAAAAAAAAATTTACCTGTTCATTGGTGTCCTTCCATATTAATTGACCTTCTTAGTTCATGGTGGGCTTAGAAAGTGGGTATTCACAGATGAAAGTATTGTTGCATATGGTGAAAGCACCCTAAAAATTCAATGTGAAAGTGGTACATATACACACTAGTACACACATACTGAAAACAACTATCCATTATTATGACAACTTTGATTTTACTTTGAACTTACGAGTGATTGTCAAAAGCATCAAAGTTCAAAAGCAACACAAAATTGGCTGAACAATACGAAATACGCACACTGAAATATGAAGATCTAGCACATGTATGTGTACATTTAGTTTTCTATGGAACGCCAACACTGCCTTATAGCATACAACTATGCATTTATTACGTCAATTTATCATTATGTGATGTGAACATATCTTTACGTTATGTCAATTTTTTATGAGATTATGTAAAAATATCTTTACATTATGTCAATGCTGCATTACATGAAGTAAATACATCCTTTCATTATGTCAGCACTTCATAACTTGAAGTCAAAAATTCATTATGTGAAGTGATAATATGTTTACATTGTGTTAAAACTTTATTACGTGAAATGAATGTTTCTTTACATCATTTCATTTCTTTAATATGTGAGGTCAAAATTGCATTACGTCAAGTGAATTGTGTTTTATAATTAAACTTATCATTACATGAAGTCAAAAGCCCATTCCTTTTTGAGAGTGTATATTTCTATTATATCAAAGCATTATTACATGATATGGGTTTATCTTTATTTTACGGCGAGAGCATCATGATGTGAGGTGAACACATCTTACCTTTATGTCAGTGCTTTATTACGTGGTGTAAAAAGTGTATGACATTATGTGAACATATCTTTATGTTATATCAACACTTTATCACATTATGTCGAAACTCGTTATGTCAACTCTTTCTTATGTGATCTTAAAATATCTTTATATTGCGTTAACTCTTTATCATGTTGATTCCAAAAGTGCATTACCTGATGTAAAAATACATTTACATTATCTCAAAGCTGTATATCTGGTATAAAATGAATGTTGACGACCGTGTTTTATGACTGGTAAGAGGGGGGGGGGTCCGGATTGATTAGGAAGAATTACAGGCACAAAATATCAGCCCCCCCCCCCCCTCTTTCCCCAGACACAACTTTACAATAGAAAATGTAATGTTCATTGAAAGTACAGCCCCCACCCCCACTTTTTGTTGAAGTATAGTCCACCGAGGGTAATGTAGTATATCTGACAAAAAAATTAGGACTGATCGAAGTTGGACCCCCTCCCCGAAATAGGATTTTCGGGCTTGGAGTGGACAATTTTTTTTTTTTGGCTTCTCAATTTTTTTGGGGGGGCGAACATTTTTTTCTGGCTGACCCCCCCCCCCCTTTCGAAAAAGACGATACGTAATTGGAATTAGTAATTTTTTCAACCATTCCAGGGCCAGAGTTCTATTACAAAAATCTACCAATCCCTCATCTAAATCAATTGAATATGCCTTAGTAAGCATGCATGGACACATATCAGTAACGGATATGAGAATCTTGAACCAAAAAAATGTCCAAGCCTGAAGGGGGACGGTTTATGGTTGGAGACCAAGGGGAAAGCGGAGAAGCTCTCAGGCTTTATAGTTTTATAAAAAAGTTTTCAACTTAATTCAGCTAAACTTAATGTGAAACTAATGCAATGTCCTACAAAGTAAAACTAATAAATTTATTAATTTTATGTACATGTAGATTTTGGTCACTAAGTAGGGCGGGATTTCTCCCTCCCCCCAACCCACCAGTGCACGAGTGTTATACGATGTGTTTACACTTTAAAACAAAAGGAAAATTCAAGACTGATAAAAAAAACTTATTACAATGTTCTTAGTAAGATCAGAAGTTAAGACTTTTAGCCAAAAAAAAAAAAACAACAAACAAACAAACAATTCAAAATAAAAAAAAAAAAAATTGCTGCACGACTCATTTGATTTATTTAATTATCAGATTAAAGTAAACGCCATTGAATTTCGACGTGACTTTTCACAGTCGCAGTGTTCAGGCTTTGCATGTTTCAAGATTGTCAATCCTTTGTTGCTTAAAATTTTTATTTAAAGATGCCATTCCCAAATCGCCGAGATTTCTTCTACGACAATTTTCTCTCCCGCCAATTTAGTGCTTGCGGAACGCGGAAAATACGTTATGCTCATATAAAGGCTGAGGATACCCGTGTTCGCATAACGTAATAGTGAATCGACATAATGTACTTAGTGTGAGTTAATATCATAAAGAATTGACATAATGTAATGATAGGTTAACACAATGTAATTGTTGTTTAATTAAATGTCATGAACAGTAAACATAACGAAATGCAAGAATGTGTAAATGTCATAAAGTGTTGACACAATGAAAAGGAAGGTTTACACGATGCAATAGTAGTGTGGGATAATATCATAAAGAATTGACACAATATAATGGAAGGTTGACACAATGCAGTAGTAGTATGGGTTAATGTCATAAAGAGTTGACATAATATAATGGAAGGTTGACACAACGCAATAGTAGTGTGAGTAAATGTCATAAAGAGTTGACATAATGTAATGAAAGGTTGAAACAAAAAAATAATAGTGGGAGTAAATGTCATGAAGAGTTGACATAATGAAACCGAAGGTTGACACAATGTAATAGTAGTGTGAGTAACTGTCATATGGAGTTGACGTTATGTAAAGGAAAGTTCACACAATGCAATAGTAGTGTGAGTAAATGTCATAAAGAGTTGACATAACGTAAAGGAAAGTTCACACAATGCTATAGTAGTATGAGTTAATATCATGTAGAGTTGACATAATGTAATAGAAGGTTGACACAATGTAATAGTTGTGTGAGTAAATGTCATAAAGAGTTGACATAATGTAATGGAAGGTTGACGCAGTGCAGTTGTTGTGTTCTGCTATAAGGCAGTGACGGCGTTCCATAGTTTTCTTTTGAACGTGAACTAATTGCGTTTTAAACTTAAACTATTTAGTCAATATACACTTATTCTCACCTGCTAATACCAAAGGCATGTCCGTATTATTTGATTCATTGATGTGATGATCTTCGTCGTGAAATAATCATGAAAATTGACGTTCAGATTTCGGATCGCCATCATGTTGTTTACAGATTCCATAGCGGAAACACGTGGTTATTTCAATTCGAATCAACTCATACAGTGATGAGTCGTATTTATTTATAAATGCGAGTTTTTGTATTGTTAAATTTCGTGCCAATATAGATCTAATTAAATTGCAAATTAAGAATACAGTATAACAAGATACAACAATATTAAAAATCTGATTTTTTTTTTAAAGTAAAGATCGACGTTTAGGGCATCTACAATTTTTATCAACTTTGTATATCACTACATGAAATATACATCATTACATGTAGATGAATAAATTAACATTTCACTTCACACAAAAGGCAGAACGATATTATATATTTGTTTTTTAAAATCTATTTTTTTTCTATTATGCATTTTTTTCATTAGAAAATATATTTAAATGGTCAAAAAAGTCATAAAACAATTTATTGTTTCGAGTAAGACGCAACAATATCTACCTTGACGTTACTATACAGTTATTGACTGGGTATGAGGGCAACATATGATTTGTTGGACCTGAAGGTGAAAATGTTGCCCGAGGCCGCAGGCCAAGGGCAACATTTTCATCTTCAGGTCCAACAAATCATATGTTGCCCGAATCCCAGTCTATAACTGTTTTGTTATACCCTTCACTGCTCACTTAAGATTGATCAATTTTATCAATACACGCTTTACTATCAATTATTTTATATGGAAAATTATGGCTTCTTCAGTAAATATAAAACATCAAGCTGAGAAAGAACAAAATCAATTATAAATGTAAATATTGACCGATTTTTCCATAAAAACTATGCGAAGGTCACAAAGTCAAATTATCGTAATTAAGAAAATACTGAGCGTAAGAAGGCCTGTAAGGGCTTGTTGGAAAGAAAATTTTCTCTACTTTTACCAGCTTTATTTTGTTTTCCCTATTTCAACACAGAAATAAACGTAAAACTGAACTTTGTTTAAACATTACGAATAAAATCGAGAAAAAACACACAAGTGCAAGAAAATTCTTGTTTTTAAAATATTCTTTAAAATAATAACAATAATTTTTACATATTTTAAAAGCAGAGAAAATATGCTTTAAGAAAATACCATACATTCTTTATAAAGTTAATCAGCAAAAAAATGTCAATCGTCTAGAAAATCGGCAATTGCTTTGGAAAATTACGCCATTTTCAAAAAGTCACGTTTGTCTTCACAACGTAAAATCGATTAAATACCGGCAATCAAGACATAATCTTTTTAGATATTTTAAAAGTAGAGAAAATTTCCAAAAAGATGATATATAGTTTATATACCTTCATGCTACCATAAAATAGATACGGAGATCTTATTTTCGCGAAGTCGTGTTTTAACGCGCCATCGGTCAATTTGACCGGTACGGAAGTGAAGGGGTTAACATTATATAAGGAAATCAATGTTTTATGTAAAATATAGTTTGACAACACATATCAATCTAACCACTATATGTTGATATTAGAAATTTATTATAACATGTATAAGTAGATATATGTTTTAAAGGTTTTCAACTGCACTGTGCGTCCTCCTTCCACTTGGTGCCTCGAGGGAACGGAAATGATGAGGATACAAATAAAAGCCCAAACCAATGTGACATCCACGGAGAACGTCAAATTCCGGATGACCGTTTTTGGAAAATTATTGACTAACTGTAAGTTCCAATAGTCCTAACAATCCTAATTTAAAATTGATATTATCACAAACTGTCAAAATGTTACAAAAAATAAACGGTTCTAATATATGTTTTTGGAGATTTCGTCAGCTCTGTAGTCTATGCTTATCAATATGACCTGTTATGAACGATTATCTCAATATAAGTCTTTCAAAGTGCGATATGATTTCTCTTTAAATTTATATGGAGACTAGGCTTTACCCTAATTCAGTTTGAAACATGTAGTCTAAACATCTACATGTACTCGTATTTTGATATTATTTGATTGGGTATCATTTAATTTTACAGACGTACTCATCCTCTCTGGGTCAATTGGAGGCAGTGTAGGCGGACTGATTGTAATATACACTGCTGTTAAACTGTTTCTATACATAAGAAAGAATACAAGATACTAGATGGTTTTCATTTAGTCTACATTTGAATGATCAAGTAATTTTACAATAGACTATAAATCATAGAAATAATGTGTTCTTTGTTGAACGCTTAGATTTCTTCAATCAACTTTTATTTTCTAATGTTATTAATATTAACGATTTAATATATATGAATGGTAAATGTCAAGAAAGAATAAACAAGAATGTAGAAAATGTACAGTAAAGATAATTTTTCTTTACAACATGTTGCACTTTAAAATTTATGTGAGACATACAACATATGGTCCAATAAAACTAAAAACTTCACACTTTGATTTTGTTGGTCTTATTTAAAAAGACAATTTGCATGAATAATTCAATAGTCGTTTTAAAGATGCAGGTATCAATTTTCATTCCTTTTTCACTCAAAATAACATACCTGTTTTTTTAAGTCCTGAAATCAAAGCATTCATTTTATATTTATATTATTCTTTAAAATAAGCAATTTGTACATAGTTTTGCAGATGAAATTTTAGAGACTAAAAATAAATAAAAATGAATCATAAGAATGATATTGATATTGATATTATACATTTCAGAAAGATAAGAGTTCTATTGTGTGATAAGATGACCTAGACAAGGTCAATTCCACAGTTCTCTCAAAAGATAACATATCCCGCTCCGTTTTTCAATACATTTCCCATACTGCTAGAATCCTGATATGAAATACATATACGAAGCCCTACTGTGTTCCCTGCTCTCCTTGGGAATCCTTGGGATTTCATTGGGAGAAAATAACCACAGAAATGTGGTATCTAGAGAGGAGTTTGAAGATCTGAAGAGGCTAGTTCAAATTTTATATGAAAAGGTTGAAGTCCAACAGAAAGAAATAAATGATCTAAAACGCGATGTTAAGGAAAAGGATGAACTTATTGAAAAGATCGCAACCCTCTCAATAGAACAACTGGTGAATAGAGATATAAGGAGTGTTCGGGAACCCAGCGTGGTAAAGAAGAACGGTCTTGAAGAACATTCATCCGTCGATATTAACAGAAAATGTATGTAGAATATAGAATTTTTTTCTATTTATATAGGAAATATAAAGATATCGTTTTAAATTTTTTAGTGCAAATATTGGTACAATGTATTTCATACTATCAAATGCCGTATGGCTTTACGATACATATGATCACAAAGAAACACTTACCTGTATTTGCATCCCCATCAATGTTTTAAAATGATACATTATCATTTTTTATCAATATGAGAGACGGATTTTCCTAAAAAGTGTTTCCTAATATTTTCTACCCAAAATAATCTAGGAAAAAGAATAATGCAGTACATGTATACGATAGTGATTTTTATTCAGAGTTATTAATTAATTCTAGGTGTTCAATGAACAATTACATATTTCTCCTAAGTACCCTCAAAGTTATAACAAATAATTTATTTAATGAATTCAAAACAAGACAGTCTCCCGCGGAGCGCAGTGGTTAGAGTGTCTGTTCTAGAGTCTCGATGTAAATGGTTGATACTTACGTCGCGGGTTCGACCTCCAAGATGAGACGTGCAAACCAGTTTGGGATGACACCGTATGAGCCGAAGTCCCGTGTCGCAGTACACTGTAGGTACTGGCACGAAAAAGAAACCATCCCTTATCAATTACCCAAAGTACCGAGTCTAGGTCAAAATTTGCAGCTCTCCTCTGGCAAGTGGTGGCGTCTCCATATACTAGTGTTAGAGTGAAAATTCTCGAGTGAGGGACGTTACGTGTAAACAATATATAATTCATGAATCAATCAAAGCAAAGTAATAGGAGGCATTTGATATATCATTAGAAATGTACAAAATGTGAAACACATAATTATTTTGAATTTATTTCAAGAACAGAAAAAAAATAATTTGCCCCCTTTCCTCATTTAAACAACGGTTTAATTAAATACTGCATAGCAGAAACGATAGCATGGATATGACAAACATGTAAAGTTTTTGTTCAGAAAGATTGCCAAGAACCTAACAAAGTCTCCGATTTGAACAACATAATAACATAATTAGTGAATCAAATACTAGGAACTCGTAGACAGACTGCTGGATATGTCCTTCAACGCTCTGTCATTATATACTTACATCGATCACTTTACTTTTACAGATAGTAGAATAGTCCCAGCCCCTACAGAATCTGTAGTTGCCTTCTACGCCTACATGTCAGGAAACGAAAATAGTCCGAGCGTCCATCATACACTAATATATGATCATGAAGTGACCAATATTGGACACGGATACAGCAAACATTCCGGAATCTTCACTGCCCCTGTGGATGGAGTGTATGTGTTTGCATGGAACACATTCACAGTAACTTCCGGTCAGTATATGTCTATTGAAATCACTCTCAACAGCCAACCAGTCGGAGCAACGTTTCCTGAAGGTGGAGGAGATTACGCAGGAGTAACAGGAATAGTTGTACTGTCGGTTCAAAGGAATGACGTCATATATACACGCACTCATACAACTTACGTTCCAGTCGGCTCTATCAGAAGCGATAATTTGATGAGGTCGACTTTTTCAGGATGGTGCTTGTCTTGCCATTAAACGAAAAAAATTAAATGAAAATAAAAAGTATGAATATATATTTGTAACATTCATTATCATTTAACAAGTTGAAGGAAGAATCCATTGGACGCAATTAAAGCAAATAAATATAAAATTTGAGACAGGCTACAAGGTGTATAGTTCACAATAGGATGCATTCCCGGATTATTTCTTGAAATTTGAAAGATTCGGTTAGATTTGCGTTTTTAAACCTTTAAAACTTCTTATATTTTGTTTCATTCTGTGCACATCCGTTTGATTAAGAATGGAAAATAAATCTAAATGTGTTATCTGTGCTATTTCGTATTAAGCGCACATTATCTTAAGTTTGAACTTGTTCTATTTTGTGCCAATCAAGACATCAGCGAAACTCTAGCTGACTGCCATAGCAGCTTCTGCTTCCAAAGTATCATCTGTAGTGAAATAGGTCTTCCAATACTTTCAGATAGTTTAGTTTGACACGATCACTTACAACGGTTTTTAATTAAAACGCAACAAGAAAAAATGTCAACGTCCTATCTGCGCATTCTGCAGACTATTTTTGTAACAATTCTAAACAAGAGGCCCATGGGCCACATCGCTCACCTGTGCACTGTGGCTAATTGAGGGGATTGTGATTTGTACATACTTGAATACTTGAATCTATGCTAACAAAGTTGCCTGCATAATTCTTTTACTAAATATTGTTTTTTTCTTTTTATTCTCTAAGTCTGTAACCGCCCCCGACCGTGACGACTGGAACTAAAATGATCTACACTGCCTGAGAATGCTTCAATACTAATAGGATTAATCATGGCTTTGCTGTGTCTGTGAAAAAAAAAAATCCCTGTATATTTCTATGTAAAACTTTGATCATCCTTTGTGTCCCCGCCCTACCCCCGGGGGTCATGATTTGAACAAACTTGAATCTACACTATCTGAGGATGCTTTTATATAAATATGACCAATCATGGCTTGTCTGTTGCTGAGAAGAAGATTTTTAAAGATTTTTCCTATACATTTCTATGTAAAACTTTGATCGTCCCTTGCGGTCCCGCCCTACCCCCGGGGGTCATGATTTGAACAAACTTGAATCTACACTACCTGAGGCTGCTTGCATACAAGTATGACAAATCATGGCTTGTCTGAGAAGAAGATTTTTAAAGATTTTTCCTATATATTTCTATGTGAACCTTTGATCATCCCTTGCGGTCCCGCCCTACCCCCGGGGGTCATGATTTGAACAAACTTGAATCTAAACTACATGATGATGCTTTCATATAGATATGACCAATCATGGCTTTGCTGTTCTTGATCAGAAGAAGATTTTTAAAGATTTTTCCTATATATTTCTATGTAAAACTTTGATCATCCCTTGTGGCCCCACCCTACCCCCGGGGGTCATGATTTGAACAAACTTGAATCTACACTACCTGAGGATGCTTCCATATGAGTTTCATCTTTCCTGGCCCTGTGGTTCGTGAGAAGATTTTTAAAAGATGCCATTAATTTTTCATTAAATCATAATTATCTCCCCTTGGAAGAGGGCTTGGCCCTTCATTTGAACAAACTTGAATCCCCTTTACCCAAGGATACTTTGTGGCAAGTTTGGTTGAAATTAGCCCAGTGGTTCTTGAGAAGAAGATGAAAATGTGAAAAGTTTACGACGACGACGACAACGACTACAACAACGACAGACAACGGACAAATTTTTATCAGAAAAGCTCACTTGAGCCTTCGGCTCAAGTGAGCGAAAAGGGATATGTATCGATATATAGCAATAAAACTGTAGCGAGTTATCATAATAATCTAAAAATACTTCAATTTAGGAGAATAATTTTCTGTCATTATATTTGTAACTAACCAACGAATCTTTGTATAATGATATTTAGAGTTTATTTTACACGAATCCTTCAAAATTCTAACAATAATCCTGTTTTTAAATTTGAATCTCTATTTTAGAAATTACTCTTTAACAATCTATCATATGCATTTTACGATAAAAGAATTTGTACAAAATTGATCGCTTTGAAGTCAATGAATAATTTTCATCACACTTTTTTCTAAAAATATCCTATAAAAAGGGATAAATACTCGTATGCCATAATTGGATTTTTTTTATTTTAGTGTAAAAGTCATGTTCTTATTAAATATATATGGAAAAGAATATTTCTTCAAATTAAAAAATGAAACCTATGCTCTATCATACTGACACAGTTTATATACTATTTGCTTGATGGAAAACACCTCAGCCCCAAGAAAAACAGCTGAATTTTCTTGACGAATGCAATATTTTCTACTTGCAAAATATAGTCAATCTTGGAAATCGGATGGGTTCATAAGAATATCCTTTTCCAGAAATAGAGTGGAGTACATCACAGCCTGATTTTCCTGTCTTAAGAACGCTTATCCAATAGCAGTATACGTAGAATGGACACCTTGTTTTAATCATATTTGATATGCTCAAGGCCAAAAGTTAACGATTTTTTAGGGATTTCCTAATATACTATTGTCAATGTATTCAACTATTTTTTCTATCTGTAACTTAGCGATATTTCACAATAGATTGCTCAGCCAAAGACACATATCTCTCTTCTCCAGCTTGCTCTCAATGGACAACAGAACAAACCGTATTTTAACCTTCTCCATTGTTTCACTAAAACAATCCATCCAATTAATGATAAAACTTATGGAAAGCCCTTTGTCATCATTAAATTTTCATAAATTATTATATTCAAAGGATTTCCAACTGATACGTTAAACTTTACAGTCTTAAAGGCTGTGTCAACAATTTTTTTGTCACAAATCGCCTACATATAGAAGTAACTTTCACATTGTGACGTCACAATCATGACGCAAAACATACTTTATTATGTGCTATTTATGGAACTTCTGTATGACTATATATGTATCGAATTTCATTCTGATCTTAATTGTGGCTATGTTTATGTAGCTATTGTTCTCAAACTTCCTGATAACCTCTCGTACATTTCTACTTCTTTAAAATCATCTATCATTTTTAGCCCCTCTGAGCAGAAAGCTCCAGTGAGCTATTCTGATTTCATTTGTCTAAAGTCCATCTGTCCAACCGTCTTACTGTCCGTCCGCCTGTAAACTTTTCACATTTTTACTTCTCTTCAAAAACCACCGGGCAATTTCAACCAAACTTGCAAAAAATATACTTGTGTAAAAGGATTCAATTTTTTTTTAATTAAGGACCATGCCCTCATTCAAGTTGAGATAATTAAAAAATATTGAATATTTGGTGCCATTGTTTAAAGATATTCTTCCCAAGAACCACTAGGTAGGGAAAGATAATCTAACGTAGAAGCTTCCTCGGGAAGTGTAGATTCAAGTTTGTTCAAATCGTGACCTCGGGGGTATGTTGGGGCCACAATGGACGATCAATATTTTACATAGGAATATTTAAGAAAAATATTTGAAAAATCTTCTCAAGAACAGCAAAACCATAAGTGATTAGTGGTTATATTGATATGGAAGTATCCTCAGGTAGTGTATATTCAAAGTTCTATGAATCATGACCCACGTGTGTAGGGTGGGACCATAATGTAACATTAAATTTAACTTAAAAATAAATAGAAAAAAATTAAAAAATCATCTGATGAAGAGCATCAAAGACATGGTTGATCATATCTATCCTCAGGTAGTGTAGATTCAAGTTTTTTTAAATCATAACCCCGGGGATAGGTTAGGGCAAAATTAAAATTTCAAACTTATAGGGAAAAAAACCACTGCAAGTCAAAGAAATACGTAAGCATTCTTAGTAGACTCCACTTAAGTCATATCATTCCCTTCTGTCTTTAATGGGTAGGTTGGGACCACATGTATTGAAGCTTTTAAAAACTGTATTGAGTTTTGCATTTTCCCAGCCACAGTGCTCAGGTCTGTGGTGTTGCCAATGGGCCAATTGTTTATTGCTTTGCAATGGATAGAAACATTTTTTTTTAATTTACTAAATAACAATAACAATACTAAATAATAAGTTTTCAAAAGTCCTGTGCATCAGGTAGAAAATACTTCTGAATAATATGTTTAACCATATCAAAGCATTAAATATATTTAACTATCTAAGGTCTATCGTAAATATGACCCAGTTTTACATGAAATCCTCAAAAGATAAGAAAGCACGCCATTATTTCCATTCTTTTCCGTACCACACGGATTATCATGGGATATAAAAACTCCGTGATATTTTCCATCCTCTTGTTGGGTATCCTTGGAATATCATCGGGAGAAAATATTCAGAGGAATGTGGTATCTCGGGAGGAGTTTGAGGATTTGAAAAAGCTTGTTCAATTTTTAAATGAGAAGGTTGAAGACCAAGAACAGAGACTGGCAGAACAAGATATTGAAATTAACACTCTAAAACGTGATGTTCAGAAAAAGGATGAATTCATAAGAAAGATGTCAATCATTTCAAAAGAAAAATCTGCGAGTAAAGAAGAAATTGATTTACGGGGACACAACATAGCAAAGAGGAGCGATAGTGAAATTAGTCTACCTGGCAACTTTAAGCGAAAATGTACGTAATAACAAAAATATTTCCCTCATTTTTTGAAAAAAAAAAATTAATTGCATGTATGGCTTCTTAGAAATTGGTCATGTTTCTCTAGCATACAAGTATATAATTTACTATAATGTAAAAGTCTGATTTTACTACTATATAAGCAATTCCATTCATTTGCAAAATGAAATGGACAGATAACATACATTAATATAATATAAATTCATAAAATTTGACCTCCTTACGAACAGCGTAATGGGCTGTCAGAAGGTCCACAAACCTTACAATGTGCTAGATCATGATAAATAAATAAGTGTATCAAATAATTTTAAATCATTTACAGACATATATCAGTGTGTATATTTTTTACAGTACACAGAATAGTCCCAGCTCCTACAGAATCTGTGGTGGCCTTCTACGCCTACATGTCAGCAAACGAAATCAACCCAGGCGCCCATCATACACTCATATATGACCATGAAGTGACCAATATTGGAAACGGATACAGCAAACATTCCGGAACATTTACTGCTCCTGTGGGTGGAGTGTACGTCTTTACATGGAACACATTTACAGTAGCTAATTCCGGTCAGTATATGTCTATTGAAATCACACAGAACAGCCAACCAGTTGGGGCGACATTCGTACAAGGTGGAGGTGACTACGCAGGAGTAACGGGAACAGTTGTACTCTCTGTCCAAAAGAATGACGTCATTTATACGAGAACTCATTCAACGTATGCCCCCCATGGATCTATTAGAAGCGACAACTTAATGAGGTCCACCTTCTCTGGATGGTGTCTATCATGTCATTAAAACAATGAAAATAAATTGAATATACACAAAAGGAATTAAAAGATACTTTCTTAAAAATATATATTTTTTATCTTGAGACTTTTTATATGTTTAATTGTGGTAAATTCGGAGCCTAAATACAAGCAATCGACATGCAACTTTTAATGTCAACATGAAAAATACAGTGTATATTGAAACTAGGGATGTTCAATCGGTCAAGTTTTAATACTCGGTTACTCGGACGTTTTTCCGATCGAGTACCTGGGTACTCGGTAAAAGTCTAAATAAATATGAACATGTAAATTAATAACTGTAAAATATTGTAAACTCTTGTAGAAATAAAACCACATGGTCTGATGGGAGGTTTACCTGTAAATGTGTTGTAACAATTATGACCACTGTGTGCCCAACGAAATTTAATCTAACATTTCTTTTAAAGTTCAATTTATTTATCAAATAAATACGAGAAATAAAATCATAAATGGTTCACAGTGGTTTTGTTAAAAAAATTCTGTTTCTTAATTGTAATGTTACTCTTTGATGGGTTTGACGTCCACGTGATAAGTCGTCAGAGCTACATGTACAGCATCAACTTGATCAAGTTTTCCTATGACAGAGCGGATTAACGATCTCCGTACACTTTTCGATCCTAGTTGGTGCAACGATGGATATAAGATTTTTAAAGCCTTTGCATTCAGCCATTTGCAGTAATTGGCACGTAATCAAACGGATCCATATTAACAATCGCACGTGCAATATCGTCTGTCTCTTTCCCCGAGAATTTAGGCTTCTTGAGGACCAAATTATCTAATTTATTTAAACATAATAGACCTTAAACGATGTTCAATGAAAAAAATACTTAGAGCAAACTAAACACTAGATGCTGTCATGAGACAGTAATACCCGCACTATGGTGTTTGTCTCTAAATACACACTCCTTCATATTGGACTTTCCAAGGAAGAAGTCAAAATAATTCTATAATTATCACCGTACATGTATTCGTCAAATTGAACATAAAATTTTCAGGTGACCATATGATCTATGAGCATCACATATGTATTTTGAATACTTAATTCATTACCAGTCTGAAATAACAGAATTTAATTAATGATTAAAGTAAATTACTTAATTAGATTCAGATTTTGCCCATAATTTGGAACTTTTTAAATTTAAAGCGTTTTTGATGAATTTATCAAAATGTGCAAACTGATTTTAGTACTTGGTCGGGAAAAAAACCCATTGAAAATACAACCCGATTAATTTGTCAATGCCTCTCTCTCTCTCTCTCTCTCTCTCTCTCTCTCTCTCTCTCTCTCTCTCTCTCTCTCTCTCTCTCTCTCTCTCCCCCCCCACACACACACACACTCTCACTCTCACATTTTTTAAAAATAGACCTAGATGCCAAAGTTATGTTAAAACATAGTTTATTATGATAGTTTGAAATTTGTTCTTGTACTAAACAGTTTTACGTGTGAACATCTTATTTTCTACATTCACATTGGGTTTGCGTCACCCATTATCATATTTATATATATCACCTCTCGGCACACCTCGGCCGATTCATACTGGCAACGGAATCATCAAAGGTTTGTCGAATGAGATTATGTAGCACATGTATGCTGACGATGCAGTGACTGTGTGGTCAGTTAATTCATTTGTGTTTTAATTGGATTATATGGATTATATTTCATGAATTTGTTGTCACGACCTATGACATTCGGTAAGTACAAGATTTAGTATAGATTGCATAAAAATAAATAAATGCAAATGGTTAGGTTGAAGTTCAAAAAGGGTCAAAGATCATCGCATGCCACAGTCGACAAATTTCACATTGTCAAGTTATCTCCCGTTGCGGACATTCAGTATATACAGGCGCAGATCCAGAATTTTTTTTTCAGGAAGGGGAGGGGGAGGTGTCACACCTCAGTCAAAAAAATCAGCCCAAGATTTCCTGAGAAGCAAATAAAAAATAATAATAAAAACAATGATAGTGGAGTCCCTGTTTTCTAAGGGGGAGGACGTCCAAAGTCATTTTTATTCTCTACAGTACATAGTCTTATTTAAATAACTGCTAATTCCAGGGGGGGGGGGGTCTGATCTCCCTAGCCACTGACTCCCTGTAGCTGAAATGACAATTGATCTTATGACTCCATAATAGTAGAAAATTTTTTCATTTGACTATAAATACATATTTTGTTTCCTATGTTTATGTATGTTTGTCTGTCCACAGAAACTTTAACCTTGCCCATAAGTTTTAAGTGGATTGGGCTATACACATGGCTTCAATATTTCATAGGTAAATTTCTTTTGGCAAAACCTTTTAATGGGTACCACCAATTTTGACCTCTTGATCTCTTGACCTTGGAGTTTGACCCACTTTTACAAGAAAAATACCTTAAACTTGGCCTAAGTTTTGAACAGGTGGTGCTAGGACTTTCATGCTCTAACATGTGTAATCATTGTGAACTTTCAACAGGTATAATTATTCTTGACCTAGACCTTAGAGTTGAACCCAATTTAACTTTAACCTTGGCAATAACTTTTGAACAGGTGAGGAAGTTCTATGGATTTCTCTCTTTTTTCACATGTGTATTCCTTGTGGCAAGACTTTGATACCAACAATTTTGACCCTTTGACCTTGACCTTGGAGTTTGACTTACATTTGAGAAACTTCAACCTTTGCCAAAAGCTGCCATAACAGTTGCTGTCACAACAAACAAACAAATTACTAAAAAAAACACAGTATACATGTACACATTTTATATTCAACAGATATACATCTGGTCATATCTCTAGTTCTCCCTTGAATGAGACATGGTGATATAAATTTTAAAAAAATAATTATGATAAGAGTTGAAAAGGTTGTGCATATTAAAATATACTAAGCTCTGCGGATGAATCAGATATACCAGTTTAGCTTTATTTTGCTACCCAAAGCACCTTGATTAACTATTTATAAGCATACTGTTTTCTTAAATGTACTGATTTCTGTTGTCCATCTGTTTGTCTGCAAACTTTTCACATTAACTTCTTAAGAACCACTGGGCCACTTTCAACCAATTTACATTTAAATATGCAGGGGACTTTTTCCAACATAAATCTTCTCAAGAACAGCAAAGACATTTATTGTCCCCCATTTTCGCTAAAGGTAGGGTACATTAAATCTCATTTGTTTGTCAATCTGCCCATCTGTCACAATAAATTTAACCTTGGTCATCATGGTCGTATATTTTGAATGAGAAGAGACAGGACTTTTATATTAAACATGTGTATTAGTATTAAATGGGACAATACCATTCTAAATACACTATGATTTTTATTACCCATGACCTTGATGTTTGACCTAATTTCATAAACAAATTAATTGCTTTAAATTGATCATTTTGAAAGATAAATGAAAGGGCATTCATATTACCTGTGATAAGACCTTTCCAAATGTATCATGACTTTTTGACTCTGTGACCTTGACCTTGAAGTTTAACTTAGTTTTCATTAATGTTGTATTTCCTTTTCATTGAGAAGAGATTCGACTTTCATATTTCAAGTGAACAATACCCATAACAAGATGTTTCCCAACATGCTATGATTTTTTACCCCTTGACCTTGATGTTTTAACAAAATTTCAAAAGAGTGAACTCTCCCAAAACAGGATAAGACCACTGTTTAAAACAAAAAAGGAGTTTAGAGAAGACTGGGCTTTTTCCATAAAAAACGTCATTTTTCGACCCCCATTTGACCCCCCGGGGCAAAATCAAAATTCCGAAACCTAACTGCACATCTACATGACACCACCAACCATCTCCCAAAAGATGATTAGGCTCCTGAGTAAAATGTAAGAGGAGTTCAGGGAAGACGGGGCTTTTTGCATAAAAACATCATTTTTCGACCCCCATTTGACCCCCCGGGGCAAAATCAAAATTCCAAAACCTTACTGCACATCTACATGACCCCACCAACCATCTTCCAAAAGATGATTAGGCTGCTGAATAAAATGTAAGAGGAGTTCAGGGAAGACGGAGCTTTTTGCTTAAAAAACGTCATTTTTCGACCCCCATTTGACCCCCCGGGGCAAAATCAAAATTCCAAAACCTTACTGCACATCTACATGACCCCACCAACTATCTCCCAAAAGCTGGTTAGGCTGCTGAGTAAAATGTAGAAGGAGTTCAGGGAAGACGGGGCTTTTTGCATAAAAAACGTCATTTTTCGACCCCCATTTGACCCCCCAGGGCAAAATCAAAATTCTAAAACCTTGCTGCACATCTACATGACACCACCAACCATCTCCCAAAAGACGATTAGGCTGCTGAGTAAAATGTAGAAGGAGTTCAGGGAAGACGGGGCTTTTTGCATAAAAAACGTCATTTTTCGACCCCCATTTGAACCCCCGGGGCAAAATCAAAATTCCGAAACCTTACTGCACATCTACATGACACCACCAACCATCTCCCAAAAGATGATTAAGCTACTGTGTAAAATGTAAGAGGAGTTCAGGGAAGAAAAGTGTGACAGACGGACATGAGTAACAACAATATACCCGAACTTTCTTTAGAAAGTGCGGGTATAATAAGGGTAGAAGACAGCCGAAGGTGAGAAAAGCCAGGTAGGTAGCAGGTGCCCGGTTAAGGTAATTACTGTATAAGCACTGCCACGGGCGATAACGGTCATTTAGCGGCGCAGAAAACCCTAATTACTGTAGGTACAAGTGCCTGAACATTTTACGTTTTAAAACCAATTTTTTAATGCATTAATAAATAAGCTTAGAAATATTAAAAAGTTTTCATCCGAGTAACCGGGTACCGATTTTAGTATTCAATACGTGGACGTTCGATCGAGTACCCGGTTAACCGGGTACTCGTTGACATCCCTAATTGAAACACAAACGAGCGCAGCATCTTGCTTTAGGTGGGGGGTATTATATGTATAATATTATTTTGGACATTCTGAGAGTATTGTATAAGCAATGCATGCCCCTTTCTTAGGACCCTTTTTCTCTTTAGATATTTGTTTTATAATATCCTGTACATGAAATATGTTTGCTTTTTTTAATAAAAGTTTTTTTTAAACCATGTAAAATGAGTTGTTCTGATTAAAGCATGCATGTATGTCTAATGGCATTTCGTTCTTTTTAAGGCAGATTAAATTCCAAAACATTATATTCTTAAATAAGTTAATGACCGAAATTTCCACATCTTTCGGACAATTTTTAGGGTCTGAATTGTGAAATATAATTCTTAAGAGAAAATGATATTCCGGTATGGGAGGTGAATCGCTTATTCAATTTCAGAATGCTTTTTATCATACGTTTAAAATGACTGCGCCTGGTTTAAGAAAATCACTTAATCGTCTGGTTAAAAAAGGTTTTTAAAAAGGAAAAAAATAAATAATAAGTTCAAATCTTGATCGAGGTATAAGAACTTATTGATCAATCGTTCTTAGTTGTCAGCTGCAGTTGCTATCTATGACAGTCTTGCTCCAAACGGTCCTACAAATTCTATCATAGAAACTTTATTTTGATATATTTGTAAGATTCTTTACACAGAAATTTAAGCTTATTTATATATTTCACTTTTGTACTGTTTATGGAACTCTGACGTAAATAGCATGTATAACAGCAGAAGCAAGTTGCATTTTGCATTATGGAAATCAGAGTTGGCGATGTTTGATAATGTCGGGGTTTTTTTATTCTCAGCTGATTAATAGATCTTACGGGGAAGATAATCCTAGACTTTGTTTAAAAAGGTAACCATAAATCTGCTCAGAATATCCTCTTACAGAAAGGAAAATTAAAACATTGTTTTTAACATGAGAAGGTAACAGAGTTACGTATCGCATGCTATCATTTGTCTGTCAAGTTGCATATCAGCGGTGTCGAGGTTACACCTTATACTGTGTTTGACGACGAAAGAATTTCCGTATTCATTATTGATTTTTGTTTGTTTGACTTCAAAAAAAGTTTGTAAACATGCGTTGTAGAGACCCAAGACGTTTTATTCTCCTTTTACGGATACCACGAAAAAATGTTATGCATCAAAGGGTACATGTATCAAAGTGCGACACGGATCTATGTATTAATGTAAACGTTTTTAGGCAAGGAAATGTCTAAAAGATCCCAAACAGTTACCGGTATGTAAGAACAGAAAGTAGGATAACTAAATTTATTATTTTTAATTCTTAAAGGAAACTTTTTTAAGAGATAACTGTTTAGCTTTATGTTTATAAGGGTCATACGAATACATGTTTATATAATGTTACACTACTCAAAGCCGATTTAAATACTTAAAATGAAGCTGTCTTAATTACATGACATTCTATGTTCTCCATACGTATATTCAACTACATAAATCAAGAACAAGACTTGACATATTATTGTGAAACATAATTAAAAATATTATCTCTTGTGTCTAAATTGATTGAAACTACATTGTAGTGCAATTTAACATTATTACAGTTTCCCAAATCCTAAAGTATTTAAGTATTTATTACTTTATTTGTAAGAAAAAATATTCTTTTGCAATGGTTGCAGTGGTTAGAGCGTCTGCTCTTGAGTCGCGATGTAAGGAGTTAATCGTTACGTCGCAAGTTCGAATCCCTCTGTGGGACGTGGAAACCGGTCCTTTGCACGAGAAGGTATTGACCGAGGTAGTAGGTGCTGGCACAAAAAAGATCCCTCACTAATCAATGGCTAGGTGCCGAGTATAGGACAAAATTTGCAGCTCTCCACCGGTGATGACGTCTCCGAAATTCTCGAGAGGGATGTTAAAAAACATACAATCAATCAATCGTTTACAATGCACATTTCTTTTTTTCTTTTATTTTTAGACAGTTCAAAAACCAACGAAACTGAAAAAATTCTACTGGCGACATTCCTTCCGATTGTCTGGATCTTGTTCGTGTTCTTTCTCGTCTATTGTGTAAGAAGGAGGTGGTATAAAAAGCTTTGCTGCATGAGAAGGCGATCCATCGACTCAAAACGTAATTGAAATTTGAAATTTGAATATCTTATAGTCGTTCGAGTAAGAAAAGAAAGATAAGTGTTGGGTCAGTAGGGATCCTACGCGGCATATTTTTTTTGAACAATTAGAGTTAATCAAAACATACAGGTGGGTTTACTAAGTACCACAATTTATCCTTTGGTTGTAATTCCTCACAACCGTTTTAATAGGTGTGATTCTTATTAATGAGAATGCTACTCCTAAAACCGCAAGGACTATAAATTTTTATCCACTGAAAATTATTTCCATTATTTCTTAGGATTGCTCACAATGACCTTGTCAGAAAATAAAATGCATCTTTGAGTCAAATGTTGAGAGCTCCACATTTTGTCCTGTACTCGGCACCCAAGGCCATTGAGAAGTGAGGGGTCTTTTTCGTGCCAACACCTAGAATGTACTGCGACACAAGACCTCGGCTTATACAGTCTCATTTGAAGGACCCGTCTCCGCGTCTCCGCGAACCTGCGACGTAAGGATTGTACGGAAGCCCAATAGTGCAAACCAAAAATAAATAAAGAAAAACGAAATTGATATATAAAGAGAAACGAAATTAATACATAAAGAAAAACGAAATTATAGTAGTCAAGGCCGTACGTATAGGTCATTTTTTCCCGCCAAATTCGGTGTAACATAGGACATTCGAGGGGAGGGGTTAAAACTGATACCCCCGGGGAAAATAAATGGGTACGACTTTAAGGGGGTCTTTGAAAACAAATGATACCCCCGGGGATTTCATGAGGGTGTACCCCGGGGAAATATATAGGTACGGCAACCGGGTTTTAATTGGATAACCCGGGAATTCATTACGGTGCAACAATTTCCCGCCATGTATCCATGCAGTATTAATTTCGGGTAGTTTTGTTAGCCTGGAATAACTACAGTTTTATAGTAATCACTGTTCCCTATTTGAACAATTCTTATTGGGTAAACTTTTAAAATAGAAACCTATGTACTTACGCAAACATTTTTCCCGCCAAATTTAGTGTAAACTTTGGAAATAAGAAGAGAGGGGTTAGATGCGATACCCCTATGGAAATAGATTTTTATGGTTTTAAGGGGTCATTGGAAACATTTGATACCCCCGGGGAATTCCTGAAGGTGTACCCCAAAGAAATATCTAGGTATGGTTTTAAATGAGTCAGTGAAAACATTGGAATTTAATTAGGTTCAACAATTTCCCGCCATGTATCCATACTGTATTATTTTGGGTAGGTTTTTATAGTTATCACTGTTACCTATAGGAAAAATGCTTAATTGTTATACACAAAAAATAGAAATCCATGTACATTACCCCAAACCTCAGGATATGCAAGAATAAATTATCCCTGATATGGGTAAATAATCAAGATTTTAAATAATAATAAAGAAAATTGGACTGCAACAATATTTTATTATACATGACTAATTACATACTGACAATACTTTTTTAAAGCACAACATACTGTGCAACTACATCCCGTATGGGACAGATTCTTGTCCATGTAGTACACGTTTATCAAAAACAATTTTATAGTCTTTTTCTTCAACCTTGGTGATGATGTTCATTGTTTTAGTGTCTCTTGCAATTTTGTGTAAATCGGTAACAGTAACTGTAGTGTCATTTTGGTCTTGGTCCATGTTTTTAACCATTTCTTTGATAGTTTCAAAATTAATTTTCTGTAGATTAGAGTAACTCAAGGTAATTCCTCGTACTTTGCACTGAGAGATCTTCCCGTCAGTTCCAGAATTTCTTAAAGTGTATGCATAATTCTTAGGACCACCGGTCACAAACACTTCGATTTCATTGTCAGGAACTTCATCTGTTAAGTCCCCAAGGTAATCACCCAGTTTTGGCTCCCACTCTCCAGGTTTTGTGGTGAATACTACCGAATCGGTGTCGACATAAAGTACTCTTCTGTCAAGTTTTTCCAGGTAAGAGTAAAGTTTGAGTCGAGCTTGTGCTGTTGTGTAAGCTGCAATGACGACATTCGTTCTCCCGGTGTTCTCAATGAAATCATCACTGTTAACCCACTGAATACGTACCATTTCGTCATTAACAAAACTGACATCCAAGACGTTTTGTTCATCACTAGTAAGTATATCAAAATACTGCACAGGCTCAGTGAGATACTGTGTCTTTGGTAAATTCAATCGTTGTCCAAATTTTCCCCAGAAGCTATTCAACATTAATTTTGCTAGAGCTCTTAAACCTGGGTTAAATTTGATTTTGTCATATTCTAGTAAAATCCCTTCCCTGACAAAATAATCATTGATGTATTCCCTTTTGTCTTCCTCTGTTTTACACCAATCAGGCCAACCACTTGCCTCTTGTTTCACCTTGAGGAACGTATTTACATAATCTGTAAAGATTCCCCCATTTTTCGTTAATGGATTATACTGAGAAATATTTTCAAAGTGCCACACCTCGTACATTTCCTTAATCTCGTATCCTTTTTCAATCGCTTTTTTTAACTCATCGGTGACCCATGTACCGATAAACGAACGATCTTCGTCAAGATGTGTACATTTTGAGATTTGTTTTGTTTCCATGCAAGTTTTGCAGAGCCCAAATAAGAGTTTACCATTTATTCTTGTTGGTAAAACAGGTATGAAGAGTCCCTTTGGAGGTAAAACTTTACATTTTATAAGCCCTTCATAAGCAGAAATGTTCTTGAAATTTTCCGTGATAATGTCCGGATGTCCTATTGGAATTTTCCCAGTCTTGTTTATGAAGGGATAAAGGGATGTGACATCATAATACTTGATTGATGTATTTTCATTTGCTTCTGCAAACAGTTTAAAAGCTTCTGTTCTTCCACCGAAGAAAGCATCCCGAGGACAAAGTGGAGTTTGCAAGTTAAGATCGGTAATCATCTTCTTCAATTCGACATCTTCTGTGACTTTTCTATCAAAATTCTTTTCCCATTCACAGATATAGGTGTATCCTTGGTTTTGCAAATACTGTTGTTTATCCATAGTCTCCTGATAAAGTTCTCCCATTGTGAGACCACGTACAGGGTTATAAGTGTCTGCTGAGTAAGACTCTGGATTTCCGTGCCAGAAGTCTCCGTGGAATTCTAACACAACCCTTTCCCCATCCGTTTCGTAATAACCATCGACTTTATAGGGCCCTATGACCTTCTCTCCACCATTTCGGGCATGTTGAATTTTCACTCCAAGTTTATGTGACATGTATTTTAACCACTGGATTGCCTTGATTGAGTGTTTTGTTTCAGGTTTATATCCATGAGGTGGAATAATTCCTATACAATTCTCCTCCAGGAAATGTCTTCGAAAAACTAATTGACATGCCGATGCAATTGTAATGCAACGCTGAAAAGGGTCAATTCCTTCCTTGCCATTAACTGTTGTCATTTCTTCGAAGAGTTCTTTAAATCTAAGACAACATCTTTGAAGAATATCCACATCTGACCTGCAGTACTTGAGAAGCTCCTTTTGAAAGTCAAATCTGTCGTTTTTGTGTTCCTTATACCACTTCAAAAACCTTTCTCTTTTGTCTGGTTTCATTCCATCAGGATGATAGTATTGAATGTCGGGTAAGTGTTCCAAAACAACTGTTTGATTTTCTGTGGTGTTAAATAGATGGGGAAAATATCCCTTTGCCATTTCTGTAAATCCGAATGTTTTAGGCATTTTTTCCAATGCCATGGGTATAAAATTGATTGAATCGAGAAATCTTATGTTACATTTTGGTACATCAAGACACATCAACTTTGAGCCATTCATTATGACCTCAGGAAGAATGCCGTTTTCATACAAATAGTTCATAATCGGATAACTGTCATATCCTTTGAAATTGTGACAAATAACTTTTGCATCTCTGTTTTCCTCTGAAAACAACCATTTACAAAACTCATTTCTTGTATCTGAACCATGAAAAATAAGTTCATTTTTTCCACAGTTGTCGCAAAAACTTTCTGAATCTATTTTTGTAGTTTTGCAATCGTCGCAAACTCGTTGCACAACACAAAGATTTGGTGTGTGTTTTTTGGTTCCACACCAGGTCTGTTTACAGTTGACGCAGTTTTTATCCATTGTTGACTTTTGGTGCCCTTTGCTACACTCTAAAACTTGATCCTGTGTGCACTCAAAATCAAAAAATATGTACACATCTGGATCGTCCTCGTCGGGTTCATCTTGCTTCCGTTTGTTTCTATTGTTGAACTCGGAGGTGTCCTGGCCTTCATCTTCGCAAAGAAAGTTAGTTACATCCGGTTCCATAAAACATTGATGATTTTCGTCTACATAGTCTTTACATGTATTGCAATACTTTTCACCGCAAATATGTTCCCTTTTGTGTAGACTTCTGTTGACTGTTCTGGTGCAGTGCTGACATTTGTAGTACGATTCACAAGTATTGCGACCTTTTACAGGTTTAATTTTGTGTAACTCAAAACATGTTTGATTTTTAAAAGATCTATTGCAATCAGGGCAAAATTTCCAATTTTCTGACATGTCTGAGTGCAGTTTATGACAGCACCTGCATACGTTGTTACAAAAATGTCTCTCTTTATGGTCGTAACCTTTATTACATTTGGAACAAAAATAACTACGGCTTAGAAACCCTGCTACTTTTGTTATAACATCAAAATGATCGTCATGGTGGTAAAGATAAATTTTCTTTTCCGCATCGTGTCCCTGGTACACCAGGGCATTGAAGCTGTCTTTTGACAATACGTTGATTTGGAATTCTGGAAGAATTTTCTGAAACTGGTGCAAATCATTTATGGTACATCTGCGCATGGGTACACCAGCTTTTCTGTGAAGTTGAATCGCTAGATCTGTTTGAATTTTACCCCCATGTCGAATGCGTTCCCATCTTGGGTGTTTTTCAATGCGAGCCATTGCGGTTACTATTGCTCGAGCACAACAGAGGTTATCTGAATTATTGATGCGGATAATTCCTCGTTTTTCTTTTAACATTTTAGCCAGATCTATATACTTGCATCTTTTCCCAACGCCACCAGATGGAAGTCGAACGTGAATGATATCGAAATCAAGGGATTCGTCTAGAACAAACTCTTCATAAGATTGTAGAACACGTTCTATTTCCGACAAGAAAGTCTCCGATGTTAATTGCGATAAACGCCTGAATGGTATAGTGATGGGGAAATCCAGTTCTGGAGACTGCACTGATAGACGCACAAGATCATCTTTACTCATATATTCAGTTAAATCCTTTAATATTGACGTGAACAGAATTTTCAAACTTCTTAAAATGTTTGGTAAACTTCGGATTTCCAGCCCATGAAATGTGACCTTGTATCTCATGGATCGGGTATTAAACTTAGGCATGTTTTGTTCATCCACTGCTCTGATGGTGTAACTATCTTCAGGAATATCATATTTAGTAATTCGTCTTTTGACTCTTCTTGGCGCATTTTGGTCTAATTTCCTTTTGGATCCTCTGCCCTGTTGCAAATGCTGGTTTTGTTGATGTAGGTCTAAATTGTCTTTTCTCCCAAACACTTTATTGCAAATTTCACACTCATAATATATGTTGTTTCCGTGCTTCTCTCTGTGAGTTTTAAGGTTATCTTCCCGTGCAAATTTTTTGTGGCATATGTCGCATTCGTATACATCTTGGTGACCCCATATTCGTTTATGACTGTGCAGTTTGCTTGGTTTTGAAAATGATGCATTACATTGGCTGCATCGATATCGTCTGTCCATGTTCACTCCTATGCTGTTGACTGTAAAAAGAATACTCATGGTCTGATAAGTTCAATTTATAATACATTCTATGACGTGATTGGTTAATATTTTGGAGGTACATAAAATTTTTATATAAAAGGAACTAAAATTTTGTATTGGAATTCATTTTCCACAAAGTCAGCTACTTGAGAGCATGTTAAAAACCGAGTGTCCCGATTGTTCCATGAAATTCAGTAGACGAGATGTCATGTTGAGACATTATAGAAATAAACATTTACACATGGATTCTACTGGGACATCCAATGGGTTGCCGCCGCCCCCGGCGGCGGTATTGTATCAAGACATAGAAGCAACACCGCCGCCGCCACCACCAACACCACCGCCGCAGAAACAGCAGCAACAGCAGAATGAAATAACACCGCCGCTTTCTAGATCACAAGATTTAAAACTAAATCCATTTACGATTTTACCAGCAGATAACAAAATGGATGTAATTGCGAACAAGCCAAAAAATGAACAAATTGTCAATTTAATTCATCCTTTTACTATGATGGTGTCAGGTCCTACAGGCTGCGGAAAAACTTTTCTTCTGAAACAGTTTTTAAGTAGAATTCAGGATTTTTGCAACCCTTCTCCTCAACGCATTGTTTGGTTGTACAAACGATGGCAACCTCTGTATGATTTGATACTCAGTGTTGTTTTGCCTAAGGTCGAGTTTATCCAGGGAATACCCATCGATCTTGATCAAGATCATTTCTTTGACACTAATGTAAGAAACATGATTATCATTGACGACCTAATGTCACTTTCTTCAAAGGACCCAAGAATCAATGACTTATTTACAGAAGGAAGTCATCATAGAAATCTGTCTGTTATTGTTTTGAACCAAAACTTGTACTTTGGAAAGGATCCGACCCAGAGACGAAACTGTCAGTATCTGGTGCTGTTTAATAATCCTGTTGATAAACAACCTATTTCAACACTTGCTCGACAAATGTACCCCGGAAAAGCCAATTACTTTATGGACATATTTCAGAGAGCGACAAATGAACCTTATGGTTACATGTTTGTGGATCTTAAACCGACAACAAAAGAAGTTCTACGATTGAGAGAAAATATATTCACTTTGTCACGTGACTCAAGGAATTCTTATAATGACGTCACTCCTGCCACCACTAAGTATATAAAAGAAACGACAGGGATAAAAAACAGTCAGTTTCTATCCGAAAGTTCACCAGTTAACACACCAGAACGCCTATATTTTGACAACATGCCTTCTTGTGATGATTGTGGATTAGTTTTTGACAACATACATGATGTACAGAGACACATCAAAGAGAACTGGTGTCCTGCTCGACAGAAACGACAGAGAGAATCAGACGAAGAAGATGATGAACCAGTATCTCCAAAGAAAACCAAATGGTTAACACTGTCAGATGTTTACGATTCTGACCCCACATCTGATCCAGAAGACGATGACGTTGAAATTGAGGATAATACTGCTTTTCAGGACATGTACGCTGATGCTTATAACCAAAATGAAAAAATATGGAAGAAAAAAGCAAACAAATATGTTGAAGACGGATTACCCGAGAATGATGCGAGACTGCAAGCTGACGAAGATATCCGAGAATTTGTAAGACGAGATTTTTTCAAAATATACACCAAGGTCATAGAGCAAGAACTTTCCCTAAACAACACTTTGGTACATAGGAACATTCTAGACAAAGTTAAAGACCTGATTGATCAAGATGTCGGTATAACAAAAGCCGTTCGGAAATCAATAAAATCATATAAAGACGATTTTGAGGCCCTATTGGATCAAGAAAATGAATCAGATGAAGATGTCACGAATGATTCTGAGTCGGAAGATTAAACCATAAATTACACAACTTGCTATCAAATCAAGCAATCGTTCCATGTTATTCAGACGATCAACATCATGGATTGGGAAAAACAATTAGAGAAAATTTACTATAATCCGTCACATCCTGCTAGTTTGAGCGGCGCCGAAAAATTGCAGCACTTTTTAAAGAAAGTCGGTCGTGATGTTTCGATATACAAGATTCAAAAATGGTTAAAACGCCAGGAGCCTTTCAGTTTACAACGACAAGTTAAAAGAAAGTTTAGAAGAAGTCCTGTTATTGTACAAGGAATTGATGACCAATGGGATGCCGACCTGATGGATATGACAAAATTTGCAAAGTACAACGATGGAGTGAAATTCATATTAGTGGTTATCGATATTTTTTCAAAGTATTTATGGTTGAGACCTTTAGAAAATAAACAAGGATCTTCGGTGGAAAAGGCACTAGCAGATATTTTAAGTGGTCAACGTATTCCAAATAAAATTCGTACTGACAAAGGCCAGGAGTTTCGTTCTAAACAAGTGGGATCCCTTTTGACAGAAAAACATATTAAACATATACTTGCTCAAAACACGGAAATGAAGGCAAACTACGCTGAAAGAGTTATAAAAACAATAAAAACCAAAATGTACCGATATTTCACTTACAAAAACAATTATAGATATATCGATAAACTTCAAGGATTTGCTGATAGTTATAACACGACTTTCCACAGCACTATTGATACCGAACCCATTAAAGTTACCCATAAGAATGAAGAAGAAACACGAGTGTCAACATTCCTGTCACGAGAAGAGAGATATGGAAAACCCCTCTCTATTAGTAAACAACCTTACAAATTCAAGATTGGTGATAAAGTACGTGTGACCTACATATCAAACTTATTTACTCGTGGATACGACGAGAAATGGTCAGGGGAAGTTTTCACAGTGGCAAAAAGATATCTCAGGAATTCTTTACCTGTGTATAAACTGAATGATTTTAATAACGACGAAATACAAGGAACATTTTATCAAGCAGAACTTCAAAAAGTCGACATTAAAGCGGATGATTTATGGAAAATTGAAAAGGTTCTCAAGACCAGGGGTTCCGGTCGAAATAAACAATATTTTGTAAAGTGGCTCTATTGGCCCTCCAAGTTTAATTCATGGGTAAATGCACGTGATATTCAGATTTGACTTAATTTTGATTTAAAATGTACATGTCTGGTACGTACATATGAAATTACATTGTATTGCATTTTATCTTGTTTAGTTTATCATAATATTGTTCTATACTCGTATTTCTGTGACTCGGAAAGCAAATAAAAAATTAAATGAATAATCTGAAATTGTTTTATGTCTTGTTACGAAGCACGAACCTACTCTATGTTTACATCGTCCGTTACGGTATTAAATCCAGTCTTTCAAAAATGTACTCGTCACGGTTTAGTGGCGCGCACTGCTTAATTCATCTGACAAGGGTCCTCCCTGATCTATTTCTGAACGCGCACCTTCAAGTGCCTCCAGAAATCTCGTCTTTTTATAGCTGACCCAAGTGACTGTGAAAATTCTTTAACTTCATTGGTTACGCCATGTCACGTGATGAGTAATAACGCTTCTATTTTTTAAAGTGGAGGGTAGTCTACAGTCATTGATGACGTGGCAAATGGATTTCCCTTATCTTCACAATTTTGGAGTTCACAGTCAATTGCAGTCTACAGTCACCGATGACGTGGCATTTAAAGGGAGTTAATTGTGGTCGTACCAAAAGCATCTCTCGAATAATACTTATACATTCAATTCAAAATAAAAGAATTTATACAATAAAATGATTTTTTTAAAATTAGCACAACAATTTTACCTCTTAAAAATTGGAATTCGATTTTTATTTAAATACATGATTTTCGTATTATTTGATTTTAAAAAATTTATTAAAAGTAATTTATTATGTAAAGTTTATAACATTGTTTAATGAACCGAATTATTGAAGTCACTATATAAGATGACATCACACATCAGTCCCATGAAGGAAACAAATTATTAAAAATGACAAAATTTGTCCCAGAATAGGACCAAGGTAATTAAATATTTCATTATAAGAAACTTATCCTTATTCCCTGTTGCCTCCAATATTATCTATTTCCAAAGAAAAAAAGTGCTCTCGTACATAAACATGATACATAGTGAATGATTTAATGACAAAACAGTGGCACAAAAATAATTATTACAGGCTTATAAACATTACCAGAAATAATACTGTATGGATACATGGCGGGAAATTGTTGCACCTTAATGAATTCCCGGGTTATCCAATTAAAACCCGGTTGCCGTACCTATATATTTCCCCGAGGGTACACCCTCATGAATTCCCCGGGGGTATCATTTGTTTTCAAAGACCCCCTTAAAGTCGTACCCATTTATTTTCCCCGGGGGTATCAGTTTTAACCCCTCCCCTCGAATGTCCTATGTTACACCGAATTTGGCGGGAAAAAATGACCTATACGTACGGCCTTGATTAGCGAGGGTGGCTGTTTCTGTTTGCACAGAATTAATGACATTCCAATAAAGCTCATGAATCGCGAGAAGGTCATGATCAAGACCTTGAGTATCGTATTACTGAATTCCCTCGAACTTAACCTAGCGTCCTATCTGTGTACTATAAATCATAGGTTGTTGAAACTATAAAGAGAAAATTGATTTGATTATTTTGTGGGATTTGTTTTGTGCAATTGTGGGCATTGTTTGGTCACAAATATAACTGATTTATAAATACAGATTGAGAGTATGCCATATGTGAATCAAGTACTTTAGTAGTCATGTAGTACCACTGACACGAATAATACAGATTGAGAGTTTGACATTCATTAAGACCAAGAAATCAGAAGTGTTTTGCTTTATTTCTAATATAGTAAGCAATCATTAAAATCTACTTATTGTAACCACTTTGACTTGTTTTAAGTTTTGCACTTGTTATCTTTAAACATTTTTTACAATGTCAAACAAACTCACAAAGTCCGATATTACGTATTATTATACGTTTTTTTCTAATGCATGTACTGTAAAGCCAAGGGGATTACATAAATGTTAAATATTCAACAGTACATGTTGTAAACAATGGAATCTTGACCTTCATGTTTATCTTAAATATTTGTGCAATTTATTAAGATAATGTCTTTAATG